>NC_053028.1:178418457-178637710 GCF_003073215.2 Triticum urartu | reverse complement strand
CAAGCTTGGCGATATAGATATGCAGATCTCCTACCATTGTAACTGACTTTGTGTAACCCTAACCCTCTCCGGTGTCTATATAAACCGGAGGGTTTTAGTCTGTAGGACAACATACACAACAACAATCATACCATAGGCTAGCTTCTAGGGTTTAGCCTCTCCGATCTCATGGTAGATCTACTCTTGTACTACCCATATCATCAATATTAATCAAGCAGGACGTAGGGTTTTACCTCCATCGAGAGGGCCCGAACCTGGGTAAAACTTTGTGACCCTTGCCTCCTGTTACCATCCGGCCTAGACGCACAGTTTGGGACCCCCTACCCGAGATCCGCCGGTTTTGACACCGACAATGACCATAAGTTTCTTCAATAGGTAATGGATTAAGATCATATGTTTATTCAATAGGCGGTAAATTAAGACCATGTATTTCTTCAATAGGAGGTAAATTCTTAATATCTTCAGCTTTAATACCTTTTTCCTTCATAGATTTCTTTGCCTCTTGCATATCTTTGGGACTGAGAAATAGAACACCTCTCTTCTTCGGAGTTGGTTTAGGAATAGGCTCAGGGGGTGCCCAATTATTTTCATTTGTCAACATATTATTCAATAGAATTTCAGCTTCATCCGATGTTCTTTCCCTGAAAACAGAACCAGCACAACTATCCAGGTAATCTCTGGAGGCATCGGTTAGTCCATTATAAAAGATATCAAGCTTTTCATTTTCTTAAGAGGATGATCAGGCAAAGCATTAAGTAATTGGAGAAGCCTCCCCCAAGCTTGTGGGAGACTCTCTTCTTCAATTTGCACAAAATTATTTATATCCCTTAAAGCAGCTTGTTTCTTATGAGCAGGGAAATATTTAGCAGAGAAGTAATAAATCATATCCTGAGGACTACGCACACAACCAGGATCAAGAGAATTAAATCATATCTTAGCATCACCCTTTAATGAGAACGGAAATATTTTAAGGATATAAAAGTAGCGAGTTCTCTCATCATTAGTGAACAGGGTAGCTATATCATTTCATTCAGTAAGATGTGCCACAACAGTTTCAGATTCATAGCCATGAAAAGGATCAGATTCAACCAAAGTAATTATATCAGGATCAACAGAGAATTCATAATCCTTATCGGTAACACAGATAGGTGAAGTAGCAAAAGCAGGGTCAGGTTTCATCCTAGCATTTAGAGATTGCTTATTCCATTTAGCTAATAACCTCTTGAGTTCATATCTATCTTTGCAAGCTAAAATAGCTAAAGAAGCTTCTTTATCAAAAACATAACCCTCAGGAATAACAGGCAAGTCTTCATCATCAATTTCATCAGTATTATCAGATTCATTATTTTCAATCTCTCTAGCCCTAGCAAGTTGTTCATCAAGAAATTCACCAAGTGGCACAGTAGTATCAAGCATAGAAGTAGTTTCATCATAAGTATCATGCATAGCAGAAGTGGCATCATCAATAACATGCGACATATCAGAACGAATAGCGGAAGCAGGTTTAGGTGTCGTAAGCTTACTTAAAACAGAAGGTGAACCAAGTGCAGAGCTAGATGGCAGTTCCTTACCTCCCCTCATAGTTGAGGGATAAATCTTAGTTCTCGAATCTTTCAAGTTCTTCATAATGATAAGCAGATATAAATCCCAAGTGACTCAAAGAATAGAGCTATCCTCCCTAGCAACGGCGCTAGAAAATAGTCTTGACAACCCACAAGTATAGGGGATCACAACAGTTTTCGAGGGTAAAGTATTCAACCCAAATTTATTGATTCGACACAAGGGGAGCCAAAGAATATTCTCAAGTATTAGCAGCTGAGTTGTCAATTCAACCACACCTGGAAACTTAGTATCTGTAGCAAAGTATTTAGTAGCAAAGTAATATGATAGTAGTGGTAACGGTAGCAAAAGGTAATAGTAGTAAAAGTAATGTTTTTGGTATTTTGTAGTGATGATAGCAATAGCAACAGAAAAGTAAATAAGTGAAGAACAATATATGGAAAGCTCGTAGGCAATGGATCGGTGATGGAGAATTATGCCGGATGCGGTTCATCATGTAACAGTCATAACCTAGGGTGACACAGAACTAGCTCCGGTTCATCAATGTAATGTAGGCATGTATTCCGAATATAGTCATACATGCTTATGGAAAAGAACTTGCATGACATCTTTTGTCCTACCCTCCCGTGGCAGCGGGGTCCTTACGGAAACTAAGGGATATTAAGGCCTCCTTTTAATAGAGTACCGGAACAAAGCATTAACACATAGTGAATACATGAACTCCTCAAACTACGGTCATCACCGGTAAGTATCCCGATTATTGTCACTTCGGGGTTAACGGATCATAACACATAATAGATGACTATAGACTTGCAAGATAGGATCAAGAACTCTCATATATTGATGAAAACATAATAGGTTCAGATCTGAAATCATGGCACTCGGGCCCTAGTGACAAGCATTAAGCATAGCAAAGTCATAGCAACATCAATCTCAGAACATAATGGATACTAGGGATCAAACCCTAACAAAACTAACTCGACTACATGATAGATCCCATCCAACCCATCACCGTCCAGCAAGCCAACGATGGAATTACTCACGCACGGCGGTGAGCATCATGAAATTGGTGATGGAGGATGGTTGATGATGACGATGGCGATAGATTCCCCTCTCCGGAGCCCCAAGCGGACTCTAGATCAGCCCTCCCGAGAGGTTTTAGGGCTTGGCGGTGGCTCCATATCGTAAAACGCGATGAATTCTTCTCTCTGATTTTTTTCTCCCCGAAACACAATATATAGAGTTGGAGTTGGAGTCGGAGGAGCTCCAGGGGGCCCACGAGGTAGGGGCGCCCCCCACCTTCGTGGACATGTAGTGGGCCCCCTGGCCTTCATCTTTTGCAGGTATTTTTTATATTTTCCAAAAAGTTGCTCCGTGAAGTTTCAGGTCATTCCGAGAATGTTTGTTTCTGCACATAAATAACAACATGGTAATTCTGCTGAAAACAGCGTCAGTCCGGGTTAGTTCCATTCAAATCATGCAAGTTAGAGTCCAAAACAAGGGCGAAAGTGTTTGGAAAAGTAGATACGATGGAGACGTATCAGCCCTCCATGGACTCACGCAACCGTTACCCTTCGTGGGTTGAAGTCTCCACCAACATGGATGTACGATAGCACCACCTATCGGAACCACTCCAAAAATCTCTGTGTCTCCAATTGCGTTCGCTCACTCCAAACTCCTTCCTTTACCTTCATAGGCAACTGTTTTACTTTCCGCTACTATACTCTTAGAATTGCATGTGTAGGTTGATTGCTTGACTTGTGCTAAGTTGCTAAAATCTGCCTAGAACTAAAATTGGGAAAAGGCTAGATTTTTATTTGGTCAAGTAGTCTAATCACCCCCCCCCTCTAGACATACTTTCGATCCTACAATTCTCCAAGCTTGACCTCCGTGTGGGTTATCATCAGATTCGCATTCGTGAACAAGATATCCCCAAGACAGCATTCAGAACAAGCTATGGTTCTTATGAATATATTGTCATGTCTTTCGGCCTTGTCCATGATCCTCCAACGTTCTCTCGCATGATGAACTTCATCTTCAACCCTTACACAAATGATTTCATCCTGGTGTATCTCGATGATATATTGGTCTTTTCCAAGAATAAGGAGGATCATGCCAAGCATTTGAGATTGGTACTCGACAAACTCAGAGAGCATCAATTCTATGCGAAGTTTTCCAAGTGTGAGTTCTAGCTTGACGAAGTTCTTTACCTTGGTCATATAATCTCCGCCAAAGGCATCGCTGTTAATCCTGAGAAGGTGTCTGCAATTGTGAATTGGGAGCCTCCTCAGAATGTCAAGCAGCTCCGCAGTTTTCTTGGGCTTGCAAATTATTGTCGAAGATTCGTTGAGAATTTCTCTAAGATTGCAAAGCCTCTTTCCAACCTCCTCCAGAAGCATGTCAAGTATGTCTGGACGCCTGAGTGTGACATTGCTTTCAACACCCTCAAAGAGAAGCTGGTCACAGCTCCTGTCTTGACTCCTCCTGATGAATCCAAGCCTTTTGAAGTTTTCTGTGATGCCTCCCTGCAAGGTCTCGGTGATGTGTTAATGCAAGAGAAGAAAGTTGTGGCTTATACCTCTCGTCAGTTGAAAGCCCAACGAAAGGAACTACCCCACTCACGACCTCGAGTTGGCGGCAGTTGTCCATGCATTATTAACGTGGAGACATCTCTTGTTGGGAAGGAAATTGGACATCTTCACTGATCATAAGAGCCTCAAATACATTTTCACTCAGCCCAACCTCAACCTCAGGCAGACTCGTTGGGTCGAAATGATTCAAGAATACAATCCGAGTATCGAATATACTCCAGGCAAGGCCAATGTCATTGCAGATGCTTTGAGCAGGAAGGCTTACTGCAACAGCTTAATTCTCAAGCCCTTCCAACCGGACCTTTGTGAAGCTTTCCGCAAACTGAACCTCCAAGTTGTTCCTCAAGGCTTTCTTGCCAACCTCCAAGTCTCTCCTACTTTGGAAGATCAAATTTGTGAGGCACAACTCCTGGATTTCATGGTGAAGAAGGTGAAAAATGGGATTGCCAAGAGCCAACCCAAATACAACTGCTATCGCATTGATGACAAAGACACTCTCTTCTTCGAGGATCGAATTGTGGTTCCTAAAGGTGATCTAAGGAAAGTCATTATGAACGAGGCGCACAATTCCCTTCTATCCATTCATCCTGGAAGTACGAAGATGTATCATGACCTCAAGCAGTCGTATTGGTGGACTCGAATGAAGCGCGAGATTGCTTAGTTCATGAATGAATGTGATGTCTGCAGAAGAGTGAAAGCAGAACACCAACGACCAGCTGGTCTCCTCCAACCTCTTGCCATTCCAGAATGGAAGTTTGACCATATCGAGATGGACTTCGTGACTGGATTTCCCAAGTCCAAGCGTGGAAATGATGCTATCTTCGTTGTCATCGACAAGCTTACTAAAGTGGCTCATTTCCTTCCAATCAAAGAATCTATCACAGAAGCTCAGTTGGCAGAGCTATACACCTCCAGGATTGTCTTCTTGCATGGCATTCCACAATTGATATCTTTAGATGGTGGAAGCATCTTCACTTCTAAGTTCTGGGATTCCTTCTAGAAGGCCATGGGCACCAACATTCGCTTCAGCACAGCCTTCCATCCTCAAACTAGTGGCCAAGTCGAGCGAGTCAATCAAATCCTTGAAGATATGCTCAGGGCTTGTGTCATTTCCTTCGGTATGAAGTGGGAAGATTGTCTTCCATATGCCGAGTTCTCCTACAAAAACAGCTTCCAAGCGAGTTCGGGCAAGGCCCCATTCGAAATTCTCTATGGTAGAAAGTAACGTACTCCTCTCAACTGGTCAGAGACTGGTGAACGCCAACTTATTGGCAATGACTTGATCATAGAGGCTGAAGAAATGTGCAAAGTCATCCGTGAAAATCTCAAAGCCGCGCAATCGCGCCAGAAGAGTTACTATGATAGCAAGCACCGTGACTTGGCTTCCGAGATCGGAGACCATGTCTACCTCCACCTCTCTCCTATGAAAGGCACTCATCTCTTCGGTATCAAAGGGAAGCTTGCCCCTAGATACATGGGTCCTTTCAAGATCATTGGCAAAAGAGGCGATCTTGCCTATCAACTTGAGATTCCGTCCAACTTCGCAAATGTGCACGACGTGTTTCATGTGTCACAGCTTCGCAAGTGCTTCAAGACTCCGGAGCGCACCATCAACTTCGAAGAGATTGATCTCCAAGAAGACATGTCTTATCATGAGCATCCCGTTGCTATTCTTGAAGAAACTGAGCGCAAGACTCGCAACAAGTCTATCAAATTCCTGAAAGTGAAGTGGTCACACCATTCTGACCGAGAAGCCACCTGGGAACGCGAGGACCACCTCCGTTCCGAATATCCAGAGTTCTTTCAGTCCTAGATCTCAGGACGAGATCCTTTCGTAGTGGTGGAGTGTTGTAACACCCCGGATGTAACTTGCCATATTTGTAACTCTGACACTTGCCTTTCTCGGCTTTAAGTTATGAGATTCCCTTTGTGGTTGGGTTTTTGTCTTCTTTTTGCATTTTGTTCATGTCATGCATTTCATATCATGTCATCATGTGCATCGCATTTGCATACGTGTTCGTCTCATGCTTCCGAGCATTTTCCCCGTTGTCCATTTTGCAATCCGGCACTCCTACGTGCACCGGCGCACCCCTCTTGTCTCTTTTCGTGAGCGGGTGTTAAATGTTCTCGGAATGGGCCGAGATTTGTCAAGTGGCCTTGGTACACCACCGGTAGACCGCCTGTCAAATTTCGTTCCATTTGGAGTCCGTTTGATACTCCAACGGTTAACCGGGTAACCGTGAAGGCCTCTTGTGTGTTGCAGCCCAACACCCCTCCAAAATGGCCCAATGACCCATCTAAACCACTTCCATGTCCCCCGTCGTCGGATCACAATCGTGGGGGCGAAAACTACACTCCATTTGGACACTCCTACCTCCTCCTAGCTATAAATATGTCCACCCCCTCCAAAATTCGGGTCCCGAAACCCTAGCTAGTCTCCGCGCCGCCACCGGACATGTCCGCAGGCCGTCGGACGAGATCCCATCGCCGCCCGTAGCCAACCGCCGCCTGCCACGTCAGCGCCCGCCGCTCCGCGCCTCCCGCCGACCCGTGAAGCCCGCGCCTGGCCCGCGGGGCCCGTTTCGCCGCCGCCCGCGGACAACTGCGCTGGAGAGCGCCGCCGTCGTCCCCGCGCCGCCACCAAGCGCCACCGTCGTCCCCGCGCCGCCACCAAGCGCCGCCTCCTACGGCCGGATCCGGGGGGCCCTCGCCAGATCTGCCTCCCCGCGTTCTCCGGCGAGATCCCGACGAGCTCCGGCCATCGCGGCGACGAACCCCGGCGAACCTCGTTTTCCATGCCACGGTCAACCCTAGATCTCGGAGGGTATATTTCGCCTAAGTCGTTTTCCCCTGTTACATTTTATGCCCCTGTTCATCGCCTCATATCTCCTTGACCGTAACTCCGTTTCATGCATATGATATCTCAAAATGTTCACTATGAGATGCTACTCTTTTCATTCCATTGTGGTATGCTTGTTTGAGTTCATCTTGATGCCCTAATCATTGATGCAAGAGTGCTATAAAATGTTTCCTGCTGTTACTTATCAGTTTATGGTGATTTGTCATTTTGTCACATTTGATGTGTGCTTCATATGGGCATGAGCTCTACATGTGTTTTGAACTATGTCATGCCATCTTCAGGGGTCCTTGTCTTGTATTTTTGTGATCTTTGTGGTGACTAGCACAAGCATGCAAACTAGGATTCGTGATATTGCTGTTTTCAGGGACTTAGGATTTTGCATCATGTGCATCGCATTTGCATACGTGTTCGTCTCATGCTTCCGAGCATTTTCCTCGTTGTCTGTTTTGCAATCTGATACTCCTACGTGCACTGGCGCACCCCTCTTGTCTCTTTTCGTGAGCGGGTGTTAAATGTTCTCGGAATGGGCCGAGATTTGTCAAGTGGCCTTGGTACACCACCGGTAGACCGCCTGTCAAATTTCGTTCCATTTGGGTCCGTTTGATACTCCAACGGTTAATCGGGTAACCGCGAAGGTCTCTTGTGTGTTGCACCCCAACACCCCTCCAAAACGGCCCAATAACCCATCTAAACCACTTCCATGTCCTCTGTTGTCGGATCATGATCGTGTGGGCGAAAACTACACTCCATTTGGACACTCCTACCTCCTCCTAGCTACAAATATGTGCACCCCCGTCCAAAATTCGGGTCCCGAAACCCTAGCTAGTCTCCCCGCCGCCACGGACATGTCCGCGCGGCGCCGGACGAGATCCCACCGCCGCCTGTAGCCAACCGCTGCCTGCCATGTCAGCGCCCACCACTCCGCGCCTCCAGCCGGCCCGCGAGGCCCGCGCCTGGCCCGCGCGGCCCGTTTCGCTGCCGCCGCCCCCCGCAGGCAACCGCGCCCGAGAGCGCCAAGCGCCGCCACCGTCCTCTTCGCCTCCGGCCGCCGTCCGTCCACCGCCCGCCACCTCCCACGCCGTCCGACCGCCGCCCCGCCGCCTCGGCTTCCGCGTTGTCCCCACGCCGCCTCCTCCAGCCGGATCCGAGCGCCCCCTCGCCGGATCTGCCTCCCCGCGTTCTCCGGCAAGATCCCGACGAGCTCCGGCCACCGCGGCGACGAACCCCGGTGAACCTCGTTTTCCGTGCCACGGTCAACCCTAGATCTCTGAGGGTATATTTCGCCTAAGTCTTTTTTCCCTGTTACTTTTTATGCCCCTGTTCATCGCCTTATATCTCCACGACCGTAGCTCTGTTTCATGCATATGATATATCAAAATGTTCATTGTGAGATGCTCTTCATTTCATTCCATTGAGGCATGCTTGTTTGTGTTCATCTTGATGCCCTAATCATTGATGCAAGAGTGCTATAAAATGTTTCCTGCTGTTACTTATCAGTTTATGGTGATTTGTCATTTTGTCACATTTGATGTGTGCTTCATATGGGCATGAGCTCTACATGTGTTTTGAACTATGTCATGCCATCTTCAGGGATCCTTGTCTTGTATTTTTGTGATCTTTGTGGTGACTAGCACAAGCATGCAAACTAGGATTCGTGATATTGCTGTTTTCAGGGACTTAGGATTTTGCTAAGTCCTTTTCCTACTGTTATTTTGATGCCATGTAAACATGATGCTACAGTAATATCCATGCTTGTTTTGAGATACTTTAGTAAGGATGTTTTGAACATATGGTTATGCTCTATCCATCCATGCCCCTGTGTGCAATTATGGAGTGCCCTAGCATGTCTTGTTCTTGCTCTACTTTTGCTATAAAATGTTCCTGGCAGAACGTTTACATGTTAATCAATTTTTCCATGGTTGTTGCTAGTGATCCATGCGTGCTATGAACTTTCTCTTGCCACGGTTAGCTTCATGAACATGTCTTCTTGCTGTTGGTATACTTTTTTTTCATTCAAGGCTTTGTGATGAGTGGTTTGAGCTCACAAAGTTGCCTTCATAATTCTGTTTATGACATGCTCTGTTTTTCTGCTAAGTCTGAAATTGTTAATAAAACTTGCTATGTTTACATGGGTGCCATCATATCTTATGTGCCTTTTTGGCTCATGATCAGTAAGGGACTTTTGTTCTATGCATTTAGTAGATTCATGCCATTGGTTGGTTTGCTATCATATGTTCTTGTAGCATGTTGTTTGCTTGCTCTAAACATTACTTCCTGATGTTGATTTTGACATGTTAGTAATTTCTCTAAGTCTGTGATGCTGATATCTTTTGCACTTTTGCCATGCTTGTTTGAACCTGGTCTTTTGTGATTTAGCTGTATCTTAGTGTTCATGTTTTGTCAAGCATCTTGTGTACATCACTGCCATATACTTTATTGTTATGTTGGAGTGCAGTAGCTTAGTTTCTTGATGCATTCTAGATGGCATCATGTTGTTAATCGCAGTTTTGCGTCATTCTTGTGATGCTTGCCATTTGCAAACCGTGCATCCGTTTCCGGTGATCTTTATATCGATTTCGACCGAAATCATCTCATCTTTCCAGAGGCACACTTGGTTTGCCAAGTTGATGCCTTGATCATTCTTTCCCTTCCAGAGCACGCATTTTCTTTGCATATCATGCTATGTATTGCATCATGTTGCTTGTGCATTGCACCGTGATTGATTGTTGGTCCTTTTGCTTGTGTTCTTGCTTTGGGTAGAGCCGGGAGACGAGTACGTGATCGAGGAACCTATTGAGTACGCTTACGAGGATCAAGCTTTCGACAACTCTGAGAACTTTGCAGGCAAGATGACCATATCCTCGAAATCACTTCTATCTTTGCTTGCTAGTTGTTCGCTCTTTTGCTATGTCGCGCTACCTACCACTTGCTATATCATGCCTCCCATATTGCCATGTCAAGCCTCTAACCCACCTTTCCTAGCAAACCGTTGTTTGGCTATGTTACCGCTTTGCTCAGCCCCTCTTATAGCATTGCTAGTTGCAGGTGAAGATGAAGTTTGTTCCATGTTGGAACATGGATATTGTTGGGATATCATTATTATCTCTTATTTACTTTAATGCATCTATATACTTGGTAAAGGGTGGAAGGCTCGGCCTTATGCCTGGTGTTTTGTTCCACTCTTGTCGCCCTAGTTTCCATCATACCGGTGTTATGTTCCTTGATTTTGCGTTCCTTACGCAGTTGGGTGTTATGGGAACCCCTTGACAGTTCGCCTTGAATAAAACTCCTCCAGCAAGGCCCAACCTTGGTTTTACCATTTGCCTACCTACCACCATATAGCTTTTCCTTGGGTTCAAGGGTCATCTTTATTTTAACCCCCCACCCCCGGGCCAGTGCTCCTCTGAGTGTTGGTCCGAAACGGGCAACCTGCGGGGCCACCTCAGGGCAACTTGAGGGTTGGTTTTACTCGTAGCTTGACCTATCCGGTGTGCCCTGAGAACGAGATACGTGCGACTCCTATCGGGATTTGTCGGCACATCGGGCGGCTTTGCTAGTCTTGTTTTACCATTGTCGAAATGTCTTGTAACCGGGATTCCGAGACTGATCGGGTCTTCTCGGGAGAAGGAATATCCTTCGTTGACCGTGAGAGCTTGTGATGGGCTAAGTTGGGAGACCCCTGCAGGGTATAGACTTTTGAGAGCCATGCCTACGGTTATGTGGCAGATGGGAATTTGTTAATATCCGGTTGTAGAGAACTTGACACTTAACTTAATTAAAATGAATCAACCGTGTGTGTAGCCATGATGGTATCTTTTCGGCAGAGTCCGGTAAGAGAACACGGCCTTGTGTTATGCTTGAGCGTAAGTAGCTTCAGGATTACTTCTTGATCATTATCAGCTTCTCGACTGTGTGTTGCTTCTCGTCTCGCTGTCTTTTGCGTAAGTTAGCCACCATATATGCTTAGTGCTTTGATGAAGCTCTACCTCACTACCCTTTCCTACCCTTAAGCTTAAATAGTCTTGATCTCGCGGTTGTAAGATTGCTGAGTCCTTGTGACTCACAGATACTTCCAAACAGATGCAGGTGCCGATGATGCCAGTGCAGGGGACGCTACCGAACTCAAGTGGGAGTTCGACGAGGATTCGGGCCGTTACTATGTTTCTTTTCCGGATGATCAGTAGAGGAGCCCAGTTGGGACGATCAGGGATCTAGCATTTGGGGTTGTCTTTCTTTACTTTGGTTCCGTAGTCGGACCTTTGTTTGTACCTTGGATGATGTATGGATTATTTATGTATTGAAGTGGCGATTGTAAGCCAACTCTTTATCCCTTTCTTATTCAGTACATGGGATGCGTAAAGATTACCCCTCTTGTGAAAGACCTTCCATGCGGCTATGCCTCTAAGTCGTGCCCCAACACGTGGGAGATATAGCCGCATTGTGGGTGTTACAGGGAGTGCCCACCACGAAGGTCCACGATGACAGTTGGCCCAGCTAAAGGCCCATGCGCATGAAGATTATACAGCATGGAATGGCCTAGCAGGGGTTATGTTGTAGTCGGTGTTAGGCTTCCGGTTCGGCGTGGATGTTTAGTGCACGATTAATTTCAGGGGCGTCACAAACATCATCCCCTCCAGTTGGGCAAGGAACTCCAGCCGGTTCCCAGCAGGCTAAACCGCTAAAGGTCGGCCGGCTAACGGAGATATCGCCCATGATCTTCACTATGCATTAAATACAGACGCTACCCACGATATCCAATATGTACGACACAACTTCTACGAAACCTTCTCAATTTTCACTACAGTCTCTAGGGATCATATAATGACATTGTGGCAAGTTTCAAGTTTTCCATCTTTGAAATTAGAAGAAAAAAATCAATAACCTCTTCGTTCGGAGTCGAGTCCTGGCACTCTGATGGTTCAAATCCCTTTCCTTTTCTTGGATAAGGGCTATATATAGACTCAAGAAAACAAATAGGATTTTATAACCTAATTTTGTAAAAAAATGTACTTGCAGATTGGATTTGAATTATATCTGTTAAATGCCTAAAAATACACTTGATGACTTAAACATAGCAAACGCCCCTGAAAAATGCCAAAAAATTTAGATGATGTACGTATAGTGTAAAATAAGTTTTAAGGTAAAATGATGAAGTAATCAATACTTTGCCTTTAAACCCAACCCATTCCTACTCAAAACCACGACCCCTACTCTGAGATCATTTGGTTTCTGAGCACTCTATGCCATAACTTTTGCGGAACCTTCTCAAAGTTTTACCACAACATCTAGGGATCATATCATGGCCAATGCCAGATTTCGTATTTTTCAAATTTCGTTCAATTTTTCTTAATTGAAAAACAATAACCTTCTTGTTCCGGGTCGAGTCCTGGCATCCTAATGTTTCGTATTCCTTTCCTTGTATTGTATAAGGCATAAACATAGACTCAAGGACATAGATAAGATTTCTCAACTTTTTTGTGCACTTAATGACTTAAAATAGAAAACAAGCCCCTAAAAATCCGAAAATTTTACATGGAGCGTATGATGGTGTATGTTGACTGTAGAAAAAGTTTCAACATCAAACAATGAAGCAACTGACACTTTGCCTTTAAATCCGACATGTTTTCTCTCGGAACCATGATTCTTACTCGGAGATGCTTCAGTTTCCAAGCAGTGCACGTCACAAATTTTGAGAACCTTCTCAAAGTTTTACCACAACATATATCATGAGACCACACGAGGTTTAATGTTTTCCAGACTTCGCTTGTATTTTTCAAAATTAAAAATATAATAAGTTCCATGGTCAGGGTCGAGTCCTGACACTAGAATATTCAGAACTCATCTTCTTTTCTTGTATAAGGCCTAAAAACATATTCAAGAACACAAATAGGATTTTTTTTCAACCCGTTTTAGTGATCTAAAAAGTCTTATATTACTTTACGGAGGGAGTATTTTAAATTGAAATTATATCCGTTAAATACCTAAAAATGCACTTAATTGCTTAAACAAAGCAAGAACTTTTAATATAGGACATGGCTAATTTTCCCACATGGAACACATTACATTGTGTTACTAATGAAAAAAAAATTGAACCATTTGCTAATATGAAGACATGAATTGCATCCCTATTTATCCTGTTCTATCGAATAATATTCAATTTTGTCATTCCTGGAGGTCTGCCCTTGAAAATCCGAATATATACATGCATTTTATTGCTTTTTAATTATTTATCAAGTGTCCTATTAAAAAACATCAGTAAAGACTCTATCTAGCAATGGTTAACTGTTACCTGTGTCCCCATGGGTAATTACACTATTAAGGGACAGAGATGTGCCAACTTTAATGCCTATGGGGAAGTTGGTGGGTCAAATACCTTATCCAACGCGCAAGATGGGGATGAGAAGCTCTTTATCCCCGTAGGCGAGTATGGGGATGGGGATGGGAATCTAATACCCGCCTAGATAATCCCCACTGCCAGCTTGAATAAAGACCCTGGTTTGCCGAACATAATACTTCGCAAAGCACCTATTTCTCGAGTGTCATTTTCTTGCAAAGTGTCGTCACCGCTACACTCGATAAAGGGCTCGTTTGCGGAGTGCCTGGCGAAATACACTCGGCATATAACATTTTTAGTGTTATGCTTCGGTTTAGCTCTTCCTGGTTGTGTTTCTTAAAAGGGTAGTCTAAATATAAATTTTGATTTTATGAGATGTGCCATGCGTTTAAATTTCTGGCTTGGGCATGTTTTGCCTACTCCCAAATCTGATCTATATGGTACTTCATCTATTTCTTTTCTTTTTTGCAAAAATGGTTAGATCTATTATAAAAGTTCGCCAGAAGTACAAGGCATCTCAAACATAATAATAAATTATATCATGATTATGAGACCACAGAATGACCACTACTACCGTCAGAACGAGTCGACGTACTGCTATCGTTGTTCCCCTACTGGAGCCATAGTGTCTACTCCCTCTGTAAAGAAATATAAAAGCATTTAGATCACTACTTTAGTGATAACGCTCTTATATTTCTTTACGGAGGGAGTACTATTTTCTGTAAATCAACTTTCTGAACATTGACTAAACTTATAGCCAAAATATCTACATCTACAATATGAAATAAATGTAAGTAGATAGATCATGAGACATATTTCCATATATATATATATATATAGATATATATATATATCTATTTCCATATATATTTATTGGATGTTATTTATGTCGTTATTTGATAGACTTGGTCAATTGTGAAAGGTTTGATCTTGGATAAAATGTGCACTATGATACAGAATAATGAAAGCCGTTCACGTAACACGACACGGGCGACAGAGGAGCACACGTACATCTACCAGGGCTCTTCTCATATTTGGGAGATAATTTTCTATATGTTTGATCTTAACTCTCCTCCATTTTCGAGGTGGTACAGAACTTTCCTCCGTGTCACGTCATGGAACCCCTACATGGCCTTCCGAGATTTATGCAAGAACTATTTGTTATATAGACCTAAAGCCCATCTAACATTTGACACTTGGGAGCAATGGAAGCCCATCCTGAAATACGGACCCTAATGATAATCCTTAAAGCGCATTGAGTCTTGAGTGCTCCTAAACGACGCTCTCAGCGTCAGTTGAACCTATTGGCGCTCGAAGGCAAGCCTAGCGGGCTGGCCCATTAAATCTTCGCTCGATCGAACGAGACGCTTGCTCACATCTCGCCCCTCAACAAAAATCTCGCCGGTTGGCTGGTTGACCATTTGATTGGTTGACTGATTGACTGGCTGACCAGTTGACTGTTAACTTTTAAAGTTCATAAAATTTAATAAATGTAAATCTGAAGAGTTCAACTTTTTTTGCAAACTTTTATAAGTTCATAAAAGTGATAAATGTTCTGGAATTTGAGAAAAAAATTCAAGAATTTGAAAGCACACAAATTTGGAAAAAATGTGAACCTTGAAAAAGTTCATGGAATTTAAAAATCCATAAAAATTGAAAAGTTCTTGGATTTAAAAAAATCACTGTCTAAAATTTCATGCATATGAATTTTTTTTCATGAATTTAGAAAAAAGTGCATGAAATTTAAGAAGAAGTTTGAGATCTTTGGAAAAAAATCATGAACTTGAAAATGTTCGTAATATGGAAAAAGTTCAAAAAAATAATTCGAGTTCATAAATTTGAAAAAGATCATAAAATTTTGAAAAAGTTCACGAACGTCAAAAAAATTCAAAATTGAAAAAAATTCACACATTTGAAAAATAAAGAAAAAGAAAAGGGAAAAGACAAAAATAAATGGAAAACAAAAACTGAGTAAAACCCATGCCAGGAAAAATTGTAAGAAAAACTCGCACAAAACCTCACAGAAAACTGTGGGGAAATAAATCAACATGGGCCGCCCTATTTGTCACAAAGTGCGGGAGGGTGTGCGCTAGGTAGCAAAATTGCCTATATCTGACGCTTAAGGCGCTAAATAGCATCTGAGTTGAGTCTCTAGCCTTGGCAGCAAGTAGCATGCTTGAGTTAGCTGGCTGCATTGCTAAGCCGGAACAAGATACTGCACTTTTCTTCGTGGCTTCCTGCAAGTGACAATATTTAGAGCATCTCCAGCCGCATTTCCAACATACTCTTTCCAAATGATTTTTCAGCGCCAGCATCCAAAAATCGGCCTAGTCGCGCTCTTAGAAGGTCGTTTTTCGTCGATTTGGGTCGAAACTGACGTCAGCGGATCCAGACCAAACCCGGCGCGCTGGGGGCGCCAGGGCGAGCGATTTTGACGCGAAAGAGCCGCGGGCTTGCTGAGTCAGCGACACGCACCTCGTCTTCCCTCAGAACGCCTTGATTTCCCGCGGGGAATCAATGGCAAGGCTGACTGGCGGCAACCTTGCCATTGATTCCTCACGGGCGGCGCGTCAAGGACGGCGCGGCGACGTCTCCACTCCCGGCATGCGTACACATGGCACGGGGCTATAAAACCAGCGCCTCCCCCTCACATCTGGCCACACCAGCCGCCGCCGAGCTCTGCCTCTCTCCCCGTCCGCCGACGTTCCTCCCCTTCCCTCTCTGCCCAAGCCCAAACCGATGACCGAGCGCTTTCCCGCCGACACGGCGGCGGCCAACGGCTTCAGCCGCCGCTCGCTCCACGAGTGGGAGGCATACCTCTTCTTCGAGGTGAACATCTCGGCGCCACCGGACATGCGCGCTGGGCCGACAGGGTGGAGGCTCAGCAAGGGGGCGTCCCCATCCCCCTGGTGCCCGACGTCGACGCGCGCCCCGCCATCTTCGCAGTCGAGGTAAACCGTGTGCGGGCGTCCCTAACAGAGGAGCGGCACGCCCTGATAACCCACAAGTATAGGGGATCGCAACAGTTTTCGAGGATAGAGTATTCAACCCAAATTTATTGATTCGACATAAGGGGGGCCAAAGAATATTCTCAAGTATTAGCAGCTGAGTTGTCAATTCAACCACACCTGAAAACTTAATATCTGCAGCAAAGTATTTAGTAGCAAACTAATATGATAGTAGTGGTAACGGTGGCAAAAGGTAACGGTGGCGAAAGTAATGTTTTTGGTATTTTGTAGTGATTGTAACAATAGCAACGGAAAAGTAAATAAGCGAAGAACAATATATGGAAAGCTCATAGGCAATGGATCGGTGATAGAGAATTATGCCAAATGTGGTTCGTCATGTAACAGTCATAACCTAGGGTGACACAGAACTAGCTCCAATTCATCAATGTAATGTAGGCATGTATTCCGAATATAGTCATACGTGCTTATGAAAAAGAATTTGCATGACATCTTTTGTCCTACCCTCCCGTGGCAGTGGGGTCCTAGCGGAAACTAAGGAATATTAAGGCCTCCTTTTAATAGAGTACCGGACCAAAGCATTAACACATAGTGAATACATGAACTCCTCAAATTACGGTCATCATCGGGAGTGGTCTTGATTATTGTCACTTCGGGGTTCCCGGATCATAACACATAGTAGGTGACTATAGACTTGCAAGATAGGATCAAGCACTCTCATATATTGACGAAAACATAATAGGTTCGGATCTGAAATCATGGCACTCGGGCCCTAGTGACAAGCATTAAGCATAGCAAAGTCATAACAACATCAATCTCAGAACATAGTGGATACTAGGGATCAAACCCTAACAAAACTAACTCGATTACATGATAAATCTCATCCAACCCATCACCGTCCAGCAAGCCTACGATGGAATTACTCACGCACAGCCGTGAGCATCATGAAATTGATGATGGAGGATGGTTGATGATGACGATGGCGACAGATTTCCCTCTCTGGAGCCCCGAACGGACTCCAGATCAGCCCTCTCGACAGGTTTTAGGGCTTGGCGGCGGCTCCTTACCGTAAAACGCGATGAATCCTTCTCCATGATTTTTTTCTCCCCAAAAGTGAATATATAGAGTTGGAGTTGAGGTCGGAGGAGCTCCAGGGGGCCCACGAGGTAGGGGGGCGCGCCACCACCCTCGTGGCTAGGGTGTGGGCCCCCTGGTCTTAATCTTTTGCCAGTATTTTTTATTATTTCCAAAAAGACGCTCCATGGAGTTTCAGGTCATTCCGAGAACTTTTGTTTCTGCACATAAATAACACCATGGCAATTCTGCTGAAAACAGCGTCAGTCCGGGTTAGTTCCTTTCAAATCATGCAAGTCAGAGTCCAAAACAAGGGCAAAAGTGTTTGGAAAAGTAGATATGACGGAGACGTATCAACTCCCCCAAGCTTAAACCTTTGCTTGTCCTCAAGCAATTCAGTTGACAAACTGAAAGTGATAAAGAAAAACTTTTACAAACTCTATTTGCTCTTATTATTGTAAATATGTAAAGCCTGCATTCAATTTTTCAGCAAAGATTATGAACTAATCATATTCATGATAACATTTAGGTCTCATGTTTACGCATATTAATGGCATAATCAACTAGCGAGCAATAATAATAAATCTCGGATGACAACACTTTCTCAAAACAATCCTAATATGATATAACAAGATGGTATCTCGCTAGCCCTTTCTGAGACCGCAAAACATAAATGCAGAGCACCTTTAAAGATCAAGGACTGACTAGACATTGTAATTCATGATAAAAGAGATCCAGTCAAGTCATACTCAATGTAAACTAACAATAATGAATGCAAATAACAGCGGTGTTCTCCAACTGGTGCTTTTTAATAAGAGGATGATGACTCAACATAAAAATAAATAGATAGGCCCTTCGCAGAGGGAAGCAGAGATTTGTAGAGGTGCCAGAGCTTGGTTTTGAAATAGAGATGAATAATAGTTTGAGCGGTATACTTTCATTGTCAACATAACAACCAAGAGATGGCGATATCTTCCATGCTACACACATTATAGGCGGTTCCCAAACAGAATGATAAAGTTTATACTCCCCATCCACCAACAACATCAATCCATGGCTTGCTCGAAACAACGAGTGCCTCCAACTAACAAGAGTCCCAGGGGGAGTTTTGTTTGCAATTATTTTGATTTAGTTTGCATAAAGCATGGTACTGGGCATCCCGGTGACCAGCCATTTTCTCGCGAGTGAGGAGCGGAGTCCACTCCTCTTGAGAATAACCTGCCTAACATGGAAGATACAGACAGCCCTAGTTGATACATGAGCTATTCAAGCATACAAAACAGGATATTTATTTGAAGGTTTAGAGTTTGGCACATACAAATTTACTTAGAACGGCAGGTAGATGCCGTATATAGGTAGGTATGATGGACTCATATGGAATAACTTTGGGGTTTATGGAGTTGGATGCACAAGCAGTATTCCCGTTTAGTACAGGTGAAGGCTAGAAAAAGACTGGGAAGCGACCAGCTAGAGAGCGACAACAGTCATGAACATGCATTAAAATTAATCAACACCGAATGCAAGCATGAGTAGGATATAATGCACCATGAACATAAATATCGTAAAGGCTATGTTGATTTTGTTTCAACTACATGCGTGAACATGTGCCAAGTCAAGCCACTCAAACCGTTCAAAAGAGGATACCACCCTATCATACCACATCATAACCATTTTAATAGCATGTTGGCATGCAAGGTAAACCATTATAAGCTCCTAGCTAATTAAGCATGGCATAAGAAACTATGATCTCCAGTTGTCATTGCAAACATGTTTATTCATAATAGGCTGAATTAGGAACGATGAACTAGTCATATTTACAAAAACAAGAGAGGTCGAGTTCATACCATCTTTTCTCATCTCAGTCGGTCCATCATATATCGTCATAATTGCCTTTCACTTGCATGACCGAACGATGTGGATAATAATAATAGTGCACGTGCATTGGACTAAGTTGGAATCTGCAAGCATTCAATAAACAGGAGAAGACAAGGCAATATGGGCTCTTTTGTCAGATCAACAATAATGCATATAAGAGCCACTTCAACAATTTAATTATGATCTTCTCCTATCGACCCCCAAAGAAAAGAAAAGAAATAAAACTATTTACACGGGAAAGCTTCCAACAAGCAAAAAGAAGAATAGGAAATCTTTTTGGATTTTTCTTTTGAATTACTACTACAAGCATGAAAATTAAAACTAGCTAAAAGCTACAACTAATTTTTTTGGTTTTCTTAAGGTTTATTAAACACACAAGAAGAAAGCATAAAAAGAGAAAATAAACTAGCATGGATATTACAATGAAAAAGTATGAGCACCGACATCTAGCAATGAGTGTGTGAACATAAATGTAATGTCGGTGAGAAATACATACTCCCGCAAGCTTAAACTTTTGGCCTAAGTTGGTCTAATGCCACGGATGACCTGACGGATATCCAAAGTTGTAGTTGGGGTCGTACTGAGATGCAGCAGTCATTGCATCATGGGCTGCAGCTTGGAGGCGAGCTATCTCAGCTCTCCGCTTATACTCTTCCGCCTCCTCTCTGGTTATAAAATATCTCCCTTTTGCCTGAAAGTCAAAGAAAGTAGAAGCAGGGAGAGCGACCTGATAGGTGCGTCGTCTGTCAAAGATTAGTCGGTACTGGAGGAATTGATCGTTCCTCTCAACAAACTGACACTAGTAGGAAAAGGCTTATTAGTGATGCACCTGTTTTGGCCATTAATGGCGCACTACAGGTGCACCACTATCATCATGCCACTAGTAACATATACTAATGGCGCACCCCTGGTGCGCCATTAGTATACCATACTATAGTGGCGCACCAGACAGTGCGTCATTAGTAAGTCACACGGTGCGCCATTAGTATGCCTCTCAGGGGGCCATATTTACCTTGTGCTCTGGGTTACTAATGGCGCACTAACAGATAATGCGCCACTAGTATTTTTTATAGCAGTGCGCCACTAATGTGATGTTTGGTGCGCCACTAGTATGAATATTAGGAATTTTTTTTATTATCTGATATTTGCATAGGTTGCAAAATATGTTACTGCACAGAATATAGACAACACAACATATAAACAGCAGATTCATCAAATACAATAGAAGATTAGTCTCCGAATACAATTCATCATATTAGTCTCCGAATTCAAAAGACCGAACAAAGTTAGAACATTACAAGTCTCGAGACCACGAGTAGCGAAATCATCATCATACAACTTCTACTCGTTATTAATAACAAGTCATACTAATCATCATCATACAACTTCTACTCGTTATTAATAACAAGTCCTACTAATCATCATCATACAACTTCTACTCGTTATTAATAACAAGTCATACGATCATCATCCTCATAGTCATCGAACCAACCCTACTTAATTGTTCTTAGCACATGATCATCAGTATTAGGTAGGACCTAAATACCCTCTTTAAGGTAAAATAACATAAAACAAAATAGACCCTGACTCTCCATTATGGAGAATGGAGATCATCATGTCTCCAATTCTTGCGCTTCGCTTCCTTTTACTTCCAAGAACCTCCTTACGACTGTCCATACATTCTTTCCATCCTTTGATTTGCATGTCTCCACTTCTTTTAGAAATCTGGTATGGGCAGTTGAGATTCGTAGGATGACCTGGTTGTATGTTCAAAACATTAAGGCTACCTTTCTGATACATCAAATGAGGCACATAATTCTCTGGGATTATCTGTTGAAAAACCTAGTAATAACTTCATAGTTAGCAATGATGTACTAGTTTTAGAAGTATGCAAAAGATGCACAGATGTCGTAATAGTAAAAAATCTTACCAGGGTATCTCCATGGTAGTTACCGTAGTTGAACACATGCACTAGTGTCACGTATTGACCATAATGTTGAGGAGTTTGATTGTAGATATTGTAATTCTCAATGTCAGTACAAAATCCGACCAGATGATTTTTCTCCTTGTAAGTTAATTCAGAGCCATCGGTGTAGTGGGTTTTGTCTACCATCTCCCGCACATTCTTTGAAGAATGAAAATAAGCTGTCAATGGAAATAAGTTGTCAACTATTTTGAAATGAACAATATAAATTAGTTAATAATTAACTATGTTTGAGAAACTCACATAGCGGTAGAACTGGAGGCGTATCAACAAGGACCCAAATGTCCATATTTCCTTGGTCGATGTCAGGATCACCAAGATCCATGGTGACAAGCATACCCTCATCAAAACCATACATCTTGCAGAATGCTTCCCAATTTTTGCAACCAAAATGGGTTACGCTCCCAGAATTATACAGATTTACTTCAAAATCCACATCATGATGAGTCCTTAGGTGAATTTTCTTTGTTTCATAATAACTTTCATGGTCTTAAAAATCCATCCTCTCCAAGACATAGCGTCTTTCATGGCATGGCATAAGCTATACTCGAATTGTAAAAGATGAAAATTACACGTTGAAATAGTTGAAGTCATGCTTAATTATGAACAAAACACTTGTCGTCGTTGTGTACCGTTTCAACTTCGAAGGTCTCCTCGAGCTTAATGCTGAAGCGCCGATCATCGTCCAGGTGAGGCCTGTCGCACAGACCTCGATCGTCGTGGCACCAGCCGTACTCCCCCGGGAGACTTTCGTCGTCCGGTGACGACATTTCCTACGTTCATAATTCAAAACTACATCATCTCTTGCATCCGATGACTTGTGCATTTTCAGCCAGGCCCAGTGGAGTTGGCCTAAAAACATTTCTTTCTTTAAGCCTGCTACATCCATCTCAAGTATTTATGGTCAAGGGTTAGCAGGTCCATCCAAATAGAAGTTTCTGATATTGCCTAGGTGTTTTGGGATGGAACCTGTTAGTGTGTTGTTGCTAGGTGTTTTGGGATGGACCCAGTAGCTTCCTTGAAACCCACAAAAGACAAAGGAAAAGGGGTGAAAAGGGGGAGATGGTTAGCTTTGATGAGCAGGCAGCATCTTCCTAACCCCCTTCTTCTTGTCTCCTCTCACTATCTCTCTCACACACATGGCAAGCAAGGGTGTCTGAGTGTGTGAAAAAATACTAAAGTAATCCAACCACTAAAGCACTAGATCACTACTATTGGTTGATGTCAAGATACATGCTGATTAATTTTTGTTTCAGTTGATAATCGGGCACCTTCTAAGTCAAGAAAATTGGGCATGACCTTTGCTAATTTTCCTGACCTAGGAGTGCCCCAATCTCAACCGAAACAGAAATTAATCAACATTTCAGGAGAAAGGGGTAACGAAGTGATGGGGCAAATGTGTCAGGCACCACAATGTGATCACAGAAACAAAGCAGCACCACTGGTGTTGGATTCACAGTGTAAATGATGGATGAAAAGGCCACAGACCATATGGTCCTTTGCTTTCATATGGACAAAATAAAAGTTCACATGAATGGCTACTTGACTGAATGGTGCCAGGTAAACAAACTCCCAAAGTCCATATCCATAACAAATTATAGCAAAATATTGAAACCTTTGGTAAGCATTATATTACAAAAAAACAAGATATGCAGTACTATACAATATCCATAGCCAGAAAACAAGACATGCATATTCTTAGGCAGAGTAAAATAGTCCTGTATTCTTGGCACTTGTCTCATCATCATATCATAAGAAAAATTCTTATTCTTATTCTTATTTACTCCTTGCATTTTCATTCTTCTTCTTACTGTCAAAATTCAGAGTAAATTCTAGTCTTGTTTATACTTCTTGTGCTTGTAGTAGTAAGATTCAGGAGTAGGAGATCACAAAAAGTACAGTCCATAGGTAATACAAGGGTAGCATATGCTCCAGTTTTGCAATTCTGTAGATAATACAAGGTTGCGGAAAGGCACATCAGTGCACAGAGCTAGCAATCGCCCAAGCAACCTCTAGATGTTCAAAATCATAAAAGGAGCACTTGGGGTACAGATGCAGTTCAGAACTTAGATGCTCGGCACACGAGACAAATTCCTTTTCATGCTCCTTGGCCAAAACTCAGAACAGCACAACTACAAATACCATCACCAGCTCTAACCCACTACGTTTTGCATTTCTACCAAATGCCTAACAGAAACACAGGATCATCAGCTCACTGCTGGAAAGAACTGCTGCATTTTTCATTTATACGAAGTGTATCCATAACCAGTTCACTGAAGAAACAAAAATGATCCATGGAAGAACTCACCTCGATGGATGCGGTCGTAGACGGGGTCATAGACGGCGGCGGAGCAGAGACGCGGTCGTGGTGCTCCGGTGGCACGGCTGCATCAATCGTTTGAATTGACATTTAATCAGACGCCTCACAGGCAAGAACAGAAGGTGGAGACAGAGAAGAGAGGGGATCGAGCAGAGAGGGAGAGGGCAAGGAGGGAGGAGCGGAGAGGTAGAGGGCAGGGCGTGGTGGCTCACCGGTGACGTCGGAGGAGATGCCCCGACGAGCACGTCTACTGGGGGCGACGGGCGAGCACGTCTACAGCGGCGAGTTTGGCTCTGCTTCCGCTTCGGCTCTACTTCCCCGAGGAAGAAGAGGTGGAGGGGTGGAGGGGTCGAGCGCCGTCGCGCCCTGCTTCCGCGGCTCGCCCGGGAGCGAGGTCGCCGGTGGGTGGGGGAGGGGGTGGGTGGGTGCGGCGAAGGCGAGGGAGGGGGTGGGTGGGTGCGGCGAAGGCGAGGGAGGGGGTGGGTGGAGGCGGCGGAGCCCGTGAGTGAGGTCACCGGTGGGTGCGGGCGGCGGTGCGGTGTTGGAAGGTGATCGGCGGCGGTGGCAAGAGGCGAGGGGATGGGAGAAGGACGAACAGTTGGCGAGATGGACAACACACACATACATACAGAGGGGGAAGGTTAGCAATGGCGCACCATCTAGGGGTGCGCCATAAACACGGTGATAGCAATGGCGCACCTTCCCCTGGTGCGCCATTACTAACTTTTTTTTGATTTTTATGAATATTTATGAATATTCACAAATTTGTTATTTGAAAATATTTATGAATATGGAAAAATATCATCAAATTTTTTATTTGAAAATATTTATGAATATGAAAAAATATCATCAAATTTGTTATTTGAAAATATATTTTTTGTATTTTTAGTTGCATCTAATAATTTGAAAATATCATTACTAGTTTTGCAAAACAAAAAGAATTGTTAGTAATGGCGCACCGTGTGTGCGGTGCGCCATTACTGGTTAGAACTATTAATGGCGCACTGTGCGCTGGTGCGCCATTAATAGTTTTGGAAAAAAATTGCTAGTAATGGCGCACCGTGTGTGTGGTGCGCCTTTAGTAATGAGGACACTAATGGCGCACCTGTATCTGGTGCGCCACTGCTATATAGAAGTGGCGCACCACATACATGGTGCGTCAATAATGTCCATATTGGCTATAGCCCTTTTCCTAGTAGTGTGATGACGAACCATAGCCTCATAATCCAAATAAGCAGGGGGCAACTCAATATCATCCTCACATATGGTTATGCCAAGGAAATTAGCTATACGGGTTGCATAAATTCCACCAAAAAAATCTCCATTAAATCTATTAAGATGCAACCTACGTGCAACAATGGCTCCCAAATTATAAGATTTGTCTCCTAACACAGCACTCCTAAGAATACTGAGGTCAGGGACACACATGTGACATGCTTTATCTTTACCGTTAATGCATCTACCTATGAAGAGAGCAAAATAATGTATAGCAAGAAAATGAATGCTCCCTATGGTAACTTGTGCTATATCTCTAGATTCCCCCACAGTTATACTACCAAGAAAATCTCTAAATTCAGATTTGCGAGGTTCACTAGTGCTACCCTATTGTGGAAGTTTGCAAGCAGTGGTAAAGTCCTCTAAGTCCATAGTGTAAGAATTTTCATAAAGATCAAACAAGACAGTTTGAGAATTACGTGAAGATGAAAATTCAAACCTCCTCACAAAGGAACTAGTGAGATAGTGGTATTGATGGCATTTTTCTTCCTCGAAGCTGACAAGATCAGTGTTCCGCAAATATGCGTTAAATTCTTCCTTAATCCCCGCTCGATCCATGAAGTCCTCTGAAGGCCATTCACAAGGCCGCACTGGAGCGTCCCTTGGTGGCTCATCATTAGCATCACGCATTGCAATCATGGGTGCTTGTTTCCTTGAAGAACCACCTTGGTACATTTTCCTAAACATATTTCTTCCTCTGAAAAATTTCTGAAATTTTTAGTAACTTCAAAATAAAAGTGAACCAAGCTCAACAAAATTGATAGCAACTACTCCTACAAGTGCCTAGAGCCTATATCATGCATCAAAACTACTTGGAACCATATAAATTTGACATGCAAGCTCAAGAACAGGGTCACCTAGGCAGCACAAATTTGCAATGAATAAAGCACTAGAACAAAAACTAATTGGACCAATGGAGGAGTCACATACCAAGGATCAATCCCCCCAAGCAGTTTTGTGAGAGGTGCTTTGAGCAAGGAGATCGAAAATGACAGCAAAATGATCTTGGACTCGGGTTTGAGCTGGATAATGGTGTTTTTGGGAGGAAGAAGGAGTGTATGGGTGCAGGAATAAGTGGAGGAGGGCCACCGTGGGCCCATGAGGCAGGGGCGCGCCCAGGGGGTAGGGCGCGTCCTCCACCCTCGTGGCCAGGTGGATGCCCCCTGCTGTGTTCTCAGTGCCAAATATTCTTAAATATTCCAAAAAAAATCATATTTAAATTTCAGGGCATTTGGAGAACTTTTATTTTTGGGGTGTTTTCATATTGCACGGATAATTCAGATAACAGACAGAAAATACTATTTTTATTTTACTTAATATAAATAACAGAAATTAAAGGAGGGTACAAAGAGTTGTCCTTTACTAAATTCATCCCTCATGATCATCAAAAGGAATCCATTAACAAGGTTGATCAAGTCTTGTTAACAAACTCATTCCGAATAACATGGAACCGGAGAATTCTCGAATAACACTAGGTTACCTCAACGGGGATATGCACATCCCCAACAATAAGAATATCATATTTCTTCTTGACAGTAGGAAGAGGAAATTCAAAACCTCCAAAGATAATCGACGGAATTTTTCCAATAGAATTGATACTGTGGACTTGAGGTTGTCTCCTCGGAAAGTGTATCGTATGCTCATTACCATTAACATGAAAAGTGACATTGCCTTTGTTGCAATCAATAACATCCCCTGCAGTATTCAAAAAGGGTCTTCCAAAAATAATAGACATACTATCGTCCTCGGGAATATCAAGAATAACAAAGTCCGTTAAAATAGTAACGCTTGCAACCACAACAGGCACATCCTCACAAATACCGACAGGTATAGCAGTTGATTTATCAGCCATTTGCAAAGATATTTCAATAGGTGTCAACTTATTCAAATCAAGTCTATGATATAAAGAGAGAGGCATGACACTAACACCGGCTCCAAGATCACATAAAGCAGTTTTAACATAGTTTGTTTTAATGGAGCATGGTATAGTGGGTACTCCTAGATCTCCAAGTTTCTTTGGTATTCCACCCTTAAAAGTATAATTAGCAAGCATGGTGGAAATTTCAACTTCCGGTATCTTTCTTTTATTAGTAACAATTTCTTTCATGTACTTAGCATAAGGATTCATTTTAAGCACATCAGTTAATCGCATACGCAAAAAGATAGGTCTAATCATTTCAGCAAAGCGCTCAAAATCCACATCATCCTTTTTCTTGGATGGTTTGGGAGGAAAAGGCATAGGTTTCTGAACCCATGGTTCTCTTTCTTTACCATGTTTCCTAGCAACAAAGTCTCTCTTATCATAACGTTGATTCTTTGATTGTGGGTTATCAAGATCAACAGCAGGTTCAATTTCTATATCATTATCATTGCTAGGTTGAGCATCAACATGAACATTATCATTAACATTATCACTAGTTTCAGGTTCATTGCCAGATTGTGTTTTAGCATCAGAAATAGAATTATCATTTGGATTCTCAGGTGTTTCATCAATAGGTTCACTAGAAGCATGCAAAGTCATATCATTCTTCTTTTTCTTCCTTTTAGAAGTACTAGGTGCATCTATATTATTTCTCTGAGAATCTTGCTCAATTCTCTTAGGGTGGACTTCAGGATACAAAGGTTCCTGAGTCATTTTACCAGTTCTAGTAGCCACTCTAATAGCAAAATAATTATTCTTACTATTCAATTCATTGAGCAAATCATTTTGAGCTTTAAGTACTTGTTCTACTTGAGTGGTAACCATAGAAGCATGTTTACTAATAAGTTTAAGTTCACCTTTGACATTAGCCATATAATCACCCAAGTGTTCAAGCATATCAGCACTGCGTTTTAATTCTCTACCAAAATAAGCATTGAAGTCTTCTTGCTTAACCATAAATTTATCAAACTAATCTAAGCATGGGCTAGCAAACTTAGTAAATGGGATTTCAGCTTTATCATATCTATAGAGAGAATTTACCTTTACTACCCGTGTCGGGTTATCAAGACCATGTGTTTCCTCAGTAGGAGATGGATTAAAATTATGCATTTCTTCAACAGGCGGTAAATTAAGACCATGTATTTCTTCAATAGGAGGTAAATTCTTAACATCTTCAACTTTAATACCCTTTTCTTTCATGGGTTTCTTTGCCTCTTGCATATCTTCAGGACTGAGACATAGAACACCTCTCTTCTTCGGAGTTGGTTTAGGAATAGGCTCAGGAAGTGTCCAATTATTTTCATTAGTCAACATATTATTCAATAGAATTTCAACTTCATCTGGTGTTCTTTCCCTGAAAACAGAACCAGCACAACTATCTAGGTAATCTCTGGAAGCATCGGTTAGTCCATTATAAAAGATATCAAGTATTTCGTTTTTCTTAAGAGGATGATCAGGCAAAGCATTAAGTAATTGGAGAAGCCTCCCCCAAGCTTGTGGGAGACTCTCTTCTTCAATTTGCACAAAATTATATATATCCCTTAAAGCATCTTGTTTCTTATGAGCAAGGAAATATTTAGTAGAGAAGTAATAAATCATATCCCGGGGACTACGCACACAACCAAGGTCAAGAGAATTAAACCATATCTTAGCATCACCCTTTAATGAAACGGAAATATTTTAAGGATATAAAAGTAGCGAGTTCTCTCATCATTAGTGAACAGGGTGGCTATATCATTTAATTTAGTAAGATGTGCCACAACAGTTTTAGATTCATAGCCATAAAAAGGATTGGATGCAACCAAAGTAAATATATCAGGATCAACAGAGAATCCATAATCCTTATCAGTAACACAGATAGGTGAAGTAGCAAAAGCAGGGTCAGGTTTCATTCTAGCATTAAGGGATTGCTGCTTCCATTTAGCTAATAACCTCTTTAGATCATATCTATCATTGCAAGCTAAAATAGCTCTAGTAGCTTCTTCATCCATAACATAACCCTCAGGAACAACAGGCAATTCATATTTATTAGGGGGAGAGTCTTCATCATCACTTTCATCAATATTATCAGTTTCAATAATTTCATTCTCTCTAACCCTAGCAAGTTGTTCATCAAGAAATTCACCAAGTGGCATAGTAGTATCAAGCATAGAAGTAGTTTCATCATAAGTATCATGCAAAGCAGAAGTGGCATCATCAATAACATGCGACATATCATAATGAATAGCAGAAGCGGGTTTAGGTGTCGCAAGCTTACTCAAAATAGAAGGTGAATCAAGTGCAGAGCTAGATGGCAGTTCCTTACCTCCCCTCGTAGTTGAGGGATAAATCTTGGTTCTTGGATCTTTTAAGTTCTTCATAATGATAAGCAGGTATAAATCCCAAGTGACTCAAAGAATAGAGCTATGCTCCCCGGCAACGGTGCCAGAAAATAGTCTTGATAACCCACAAGTATAGGGGATCGCAACAGTTTTCGAGGGTAGAGTATTCAACCCAAATTTATTGATTTGACACAAGTGGAGCCAAAGAATATTCTCAAGTATTAGCAGTTGAGTTGTCAATTCAACCACACCTGGAAACTTAATATCTGCAGCAAAGTATTTAGTAGCAAAGTAATATGATAGTAGTGGTAACGGTAGGAAAAGGTAACGGTGGAAAAAGTAATGTTTTTGGTATTTTGTAGTGATTGTAACAATAGCAACAAAAAAGTAAATAAGCGAAGAACAATATATGGAAAGCTCGTAGGCAATGGATCGGTGATAGAGAATTATGCCGTATGTGGTTCATCATGTAACAGTCATAACCTAGGGTGACACAGAACTAGCTCCAATTCATCAATGTAATGTAGGCATGTATTCCGAATATAGTCATACGTGCTTATGGAAAAGAACTTGCATGACATCTTTTGTCCTACCCTCCCGTGGCAGCGGGGTCCTAGCGGAAACTAAGGGATATTAAGGCCTCCTTGTAATAGAGTACCGGACCAAAGCATTAACACATAGTGAATACATGAACTCCTCAAACTACGGTCATCACCGGGAGTGGTCCCGATTATTGTCACTTCGGGGTTGCCGGATCATAACACATAGTAGGTGACTATAGACTTGCAAGATAGGATCAAGAACTCCCATATATTGATGAAAACATAATAGGTTCAGATCTGAAATCATGGCACTCGGGCCCTAGTGACAAGCACTAAGCATAGCAAAGTCATGGCAACATCAATCTCAGAACATAGTGGATACTAGGGATCAAACCCTAACAAAACTAACTCGATTACATGATAAATCTCATCCAACCCACCACCGTCCAGCAAGCCTATGATGGAATTACTCACGCACGGCGGTGAGCATCATGAAATTGGTGATGGAGGATGGTTGATGATGACGACGATGATGGATTCCCCTCTCCGGAGCCCCGAACGGACTCCAGATCAGCCCTCCCGAGAGGTTTTAGGGCTTGGCGGCGGCTCCGTATCGTAAAACGCAATGAATCCTTCTCCTTGATTTTTTTTCTCTCCCCGAAAGTGAATATATAGAGTTGGAGTTGAGGTCGGAGGAGCTCCAGGGGGCCCACGAGGTAGGGAGGCGCCCCCACCCTCGTGGCTAGGGTGTGGGCCCCCTAGTCTTGATCTTTTGCCAGTATTTTTTATTATTTCCAAAAAGACGCTCCGTGTTGTTTCAGGTCATTCCGAGAACTTTTGTTTCTGTACATAAATAACACCATGGCAATTCTGCTGAAAACAGCGTCAGTCCGGGTTAGTTCCATTCAAATCATGCAAGTTAGGGTCCAAAACAAGGGCAAAAGTGTTTGGAAAAGTAGGTACGACGGAGACGTATCACGCTCTCCCCCAGTACGCCGCCGACAACCACGCGTCGTGGGCGACGTACTTCCAGCGCCGGCAGGCGCAGCGACTGGCGTCCAACAACGGGGCGCCGGTGGTGGGGGGCACTAAGAACAGCGACGGCCCCCGCCTATGGTGGGGTGCCCCCGACCGCACCCTCCACGAGGTACTCCAGTACCTCGAGGGCTGCAATGACCCGTCGCTGGCATACCCTGCCGCGGCGGCCGCCCTGCCCCCCCCCCCCCCCCCCCCCCCCCCCCCGTCGGAGCGCCAGGCAATGGATGCCCAGGAGGTTCGGCTCCTCCTCGTCTTCCTCCTCTCAATCCTCCTCCCGCTCCTCTTCTCGTTCCTCCGGCTCGCCGGCGGTGTTCACCATCAAGGCCGAGCCCGGCATCATCATCAACGAGGGCGGCAGGCACGCTGTTGGGGAATGCAGTAATTTCAAAAAAATTCCTACACACACGCAAGATCTATCATGGTGATGCATAGCAACAAGAGGGGAAGAGTGTTGTCCATGTACCCTCGTAGACCGTAAGCGGAAGCGTTATGACAACGCAGTTGATGTAGTCGTACGTCTTCACGATCCGACCGATCCTAGTACTGTAAGTACGGCACCTCCACGATCCGCACACGTTCGGCTTGGTGACGTCGCACGAACACTCGATCCAGCTGAGTGTAGAGGGAGAGCTTCGTCAGCACGACGGTGTGATGACGGTGAAGATGAAGCTACCAACGCAGGGCTTCGCCTAAGCACTATGACGATATGACCGAGGTGGATTATGGTGGAGGGGGGCACCGCACACGGCTAAGGGATCAATGATCAACTTGTATATTCTAGGGTGCCCCCTGCTCCCGTATATAAAGGAGCAAGGGAGGAGGCCGGCCGTCCCTTGGGGCGCGCCAGGAGAGGAGGAGTCATCCTCCTAGTAGGAGTAGGACTCCCCATTCCTAGTCCTACTAGGAGGAGGAAGGGGAAGGAAGGAGAGGGAGAGAAGAGAAGGAAAGGGGAGCGCCGCCCCCTTCCCTAGTCTAATTTGGACTAGAGGGGAGGGGGCATGTGGCCCTGCCTTGGCCGGCCCTCTCTCTCTCTCCACTAAGGCCCATGTGGCCCATTAGTTTCCCCGGGGGTTCTGATAACCCCCCGGCACTCCGATAATTATCCGGTGACCCCCAGAACTCATCCGGTGTCCGAATATAGTCATCCAATATATTAATCTTTATGTCTCGACCATTTTGAGACTCCTCTTCATGTTCGTGATCATATCCGAGACTCCGAACTATCTTTGGTACATCAAAACACATAAACTCATAATACCGATCGTCATCGAACGTTAAGCGTGCGGACCCTATGGGTTCGAGAACTATGTAGACATGACCGAGACACGTCTCCGGTCAATAACCAATAGCGAAACCTGGATGTTCATATTGGCTCCCACATTTCTAGGAAGATCTTTATCGTTCAAACCGCATAACAATATATGTTGTTCCCTTTGTCATCGGTATGTTACTTGCCCGAGATTCGATCATCGGTATCTCAATACCTAGTTCAATCTCGTTACTAGCAAGTCTCTTTACTTGTTCCGTAATGCATCATCCCATAACTAACTCATTAGTCACATTGCTTGCAAGGCTTATAGTGATGTGCATTACCGAGAGGGCCCAGAGATACCTCTTCGATACTCGAAGTGACAAATCCTAATCTCGATCTATGCCAACTCAACAAACACCATCGGAGACACCTGTAGAGCATCTTTATAGTCACCCAGTTACGTTGTGACGTTTGATAGCACACTAAGTGTTCCTCCGGTATTCGGGAGTTGCATGATCTCATAGTCATAGGAACATGTATAAGGTATGGAGAAAGCAATAGCAACAAACTAAACGATCATTGTGCTAACCTAATGGATGGGTCAAGTCAATCACATCATTCTCTAATGATGTGATCCCGTTAATCAAATGACAACTCATGTATATGGTTAGGAAACATAACCATCATTGATTCAACGAGCTAGTCTAGTAGAGGCATACTAGTGACACTCTGTTTGTCTATGTATTCACACATGTATTAAGTTTCCGGTTAATACAATTCTAGCATGAATAATAAACATTTATCATGATATAAGGAAATATAAATAACAACTTTATTATTGCCTCTAGGGCATATTTCCTTCAGTCTCCCACTTGCACTAGAGTCAATAATCTAGCTTACATTGTAATGATTCTAACACCCATGGAGTCTTGGTGCTGATCATGTTTTTCTCGTGAGAGAGGCTTAGTCAATGGATCTGCAACATTCAGATCTGTATGTATCTTGCAAATCTCTATGTCTCCCTCCTTGGGTTGATCGCGGATGGAATTGAAGCGTCTCTTGATGTGCTTGGTTCTTTTGTGAAATCTGGATTCCTTTGCCAAGGAAATTGCACCAGTGTTGTCACAAAATATTTACATTCAACCCGATGCACTAGGTATGACACCTAGATCAGATATGAACTCCTTCATCCAGACTCCTTCATTTGATGCTTCCGAAGAAGCTATGTACTCTGCTTCACACGTAGATTCTGCCACGACGCTCTGCTTGGAACTGCACCAACTGACAGCTCCACCATTTAATAAAAACATGTATCAGGTTTGTGACTTAGAGTCATCCGGATCAGTGTCAAAGCTTGCACTGACGTAACCGTTTATGACGAGATCTTTGTCACCTCCATATACGAGAAACATATCCTTAGTCCTTTTTAGGTATTTCAGGATGTTCTTGACCGCTGTCCAGTTCCACTCCTGGATTACTTTGGTACCTCCCTGCTAAACTAATAGCATGGCACACATCAGGTATGGTACACAACATTGCATACATGATAGAACCTATGGCTGAAGCATAGGGAATGACTTTCATTTTCTCTCTATCTTCTAAAGTGGTCGGGCATTGAGTCTGACTTAACTTCACACCTTGTAACATAGGCAAGAACCCTTTCTTTGCCTGATCCATTTTGAACTTCTTCAAAACTTTATCAAGGTATGTGCTTTGTGAAAGTCCAATTAAGCGTCTTGATCTATCTCTATAGATCTTGATGCCCAATATATAAGCAGCTTCACCGAGGTGTTTCATTGAAAAATTCTTATTCAAGTATCCTTTTATGCTATTCAGAAATTCAGTATCATTTCCGATCAGCAATATGTCATCCACATATAATATCATAAATGTTATAGAGCTCCCACTCACTTTCTTGTAAATACAGGCTTCTCCGAAAGTCTGTATAAAACCATATGTTTTGATCACACTATGAAAGCATATATTCCAACTCCGAGAGGCTTGCACCAGTCCATAAATGGATCGCTGGAGCTTGCACACTTTGTTAGCACCTTTTGGATCGACAAAACCTTCTGGTTGCATCATATACAACTCTTCTTTAAGATATCCATTAAGGAATGCAGTTTTGACATCCATTTGCCAAATTTCATAATCATAAAATGCGGCAATTGCTAACATGATTCGGATGGACTTAAGCATCGCTACGGGTGAGAAGGTCTCATCGTAGTCAACTCCTTGAACTTGTTGAAAACCTTTTGCAACAAGTCGAGCTTTGTAGACAGTAACATTATCGTCAGCGTCAGTCTTCTTCTTGAAGATCCATTTATTCTCTATGGCCTGCCGATCAACGGGCAAGTGAACCAAAGTCCATACTTTGTTCTCACACATGGATCCCATCTCAGATTTCATGGCCTCAAGCCATTTTGCAGAATCTGGGCTCATCATCGCTTCCTCATAGTTTGTAGGTTCGTCATGGTCAGGTAACATGACCTCCAGAACAGGATTACCATACCACTCTGGTGCGAATCTTACTCTGGTTGACCTACGAGGTTTGGTAGTAACTTGATCATAAGTCTCATGATCATCATCATTAGCTTCCTCACTTACTAGTGTAGGAATCACTGGAACTGATTTCAGTGATGAACTACTTTCCAATAAGGGAGCAGGTACAATTACCTCATCAAGTTCTACTTTCCTCCCACTCACTTATTTCGAGAGAAACTCCTTCTCTAGAAAGGATCCATTCTTAGCAACGAATAACTTGCCTTCGGATCTGTGATAGAAGGTGTACCCAACAGTCTCCTTTGGGTATTCTATGAAGACACATTTCTCCGATTTGGGTTCGAGCTTATCAGGTTGAACTTTCTTCACATAACAATCGCAGCCCCAAACTTTAAGAAATGACAACTTGGGTTTCTTGCCAAACCACAGTTCATAAGGTGTCATCTCAACAGATTTATATGGTGCCCTGTTTAACGTGAATGCAGCCGTCTCTAAAGCATAACCCCAAAAAGATAGCGGTAAATCAGTGAGAGACATCATAGATCGCACCATATATAGTAAAGTGCGATTATGATGTTCGGACACACCATTATGCTATGGTGTTCCGGGTGGTGTGAGTTGCGAAACTATTTCGCATTGTTTCAAATGAAGACCAAACTCGTAACTCAAATATTCTCCTCCACGATCAGATCGTAGAAACTTTATTTTCTTGTTACGATGATTTTCCACTTCACTCTGAAATTCTTTGGACTTTTCAAATGTTTCAGACTTATGTTTCATTAAGTAGATATACCCATATTTGCTCAAATCATCTGTTAAGGTGAGAAAATAATGATATCCGCTGCGAGCCTCAATGATCATTGGACCACATACATCAGTATGTATGATTCCCAATAACTCTGTTGCTCGCTCCATTGTTCTGGAAAACAGAGTTTTAGTCATCTTGCCCATGAGGCATGGTTCGCAAGTACCAAGTGATTCCAGAAGCCATCAGAATGGAGTTTCTTCATGCGCTTTACACCAATATGACCCAAACGGCAGTGCCACAAATAAGGTGCACTATCATTACCAACTCTGCATATTTTGGCTTCAATACTATGAACATGTGTATCACTACTATCAAGATTTAGTAAAAATAGACCACTCATCAAGGGTGCATGACCATAAAAGATATTACTCATATAAATAGAACAACCATTATTCTCTGATTTAAATGAATAACCTTCTCGCATCAAACAAAATCCAGATATAATGTTCATGCTCAACGCTGGCACCAAATAACAATTATTTAGGTCTAAAACTAATCCCGAAGGTAGATGTAGAGGTAGCGTGCCGACTGCGATCACATCGACTTTGGAACCATTTCCCACGCGCATGGTCACCTCGTTCTTAGCCAATCTTCGCTTAATCCGTAGCCCCTGTTTCGAGTTGCAAATGTTAGCAACTGAACCAATACCAAATACCCAGGCACTACTTCGAGCATTAGTAAGGTACACATCAATAACATGTATATCAAATATACCTTTCACTTTGCCATCCATCTTCTCCGCCAAATACTTGGGGCAGTTCCGCTTCCAGTGACCAGTCCCTTTGAAGTAGAAGCACTCAGTCTTAGGCTTAGGTCCAGACTTGGGTTTCTTCACTTGAGCAGCAACTGATTTGCTCTTCTTCTTGAAGTTCCCCTTCTTCCCTTTACCCTTTTTCTTGAAACTAGTGGTCTTGTTGACCATCAACACTTGATGCTCCTTCTTGATTTCTACCTCCGCAGCCTTTAGCATTGTGAAGAGCTCGGGAATAGTATTATCCATCCCTTGCATATTATAGTTCATCACGAAGCTCTTGTAGCTTGGTGGCAGTGATTGAAGAACTCTGTCAATGACACTATCATCAGGAAGATTAACTCCCAGCTGAGTCAAGTGGTTGTGGTACCCAGACATTCCGAGTATATGTTCACTGACAAAACTATTCTCCTCCATTTTGCAGTTGTAGAACTTATTGGAGACTTCATATCTCTCAATCCGGGCATTTGCTTGAAATATTAACTTCAACTTCTGAAACATCTCATATGCTCCATGACGTTAAAAACATTGTTGAAGTCCCGGTTCTAACCCGTAAAGCATGGCACACTGAACTATCGAGTAGTCATCAGCTTTGCTGCCAGGTGTTCACGACATCTAGCATTGCTCCTGCAGCGGGTTTGTCACCTAGCAGTGCTTCCAGGACGTAATTCTTCTATGCAGCAATGAGGATAATCCTCAAGTTATGGACCCAGTCCGTGTAGTTGCTACCATCATCTTTCAACTTAGCTTTCTCTAGGAACGCATTAAAATTCAGCGGAACAACAGCACGGGCCATCTATCTACAATAACATAGACATGCAAAAAACTATCAGGTACTAAGTTCATGATAAATTAAAGTTCAATTAATCAAATTACTTAAGAACTCCCACTTAGATAGAAATCTCTCTAATCATCTAAGTGATCACGTGATCCATATCAACTAAACCATGTCCAATCATCACGTGAGATGGAGTAGTTTTCAATGGTGAACATCACTATGTTGATCATATATACTATATGATTCACGCTCGACCTTTTGGTCTCAGTGTTCTGAGGCCATATCTGCATATGCTAGGATCATCAAGTTTAACCCGAGTATTCTGCGTGTGCAAAACTGGCTTGCAACCGTTGTATGTGAACGTAGAGCTTATCACACCCGATCATCACGTGGTGTCTCAGCACGACGAACTATAGCAACAGTGCATACTCAGGGAGAACACTTATACCTTGAAATTTAGTGAGAGATCATCTTATAATGCTACTGCTGAACTAAGCAATAAGATGCATAAAGGATAAACATCACATGCAATCAATATAAGTGATATGATATGGCCATCATCATCTTGTGCCTTTGATCTCCATCTCCAAAGCACCGTCATGATCACCATCATCACTGGCCTGACACCTTGATCTCCATCGAAGCATCGTTGTCATCTCGCCAACTATTGCTTCTACGACTATCGATGCCACTTAGTGATAAAGTAAAGCAATTACACGACGATTGCATTTCATACAATAAAGCGACAACCATACGGCTCCTGCCAGTTGCCGATAACTGTGTTACAAAACATGATCATATCATACAATAAAATTTAGCATCATGTCTTGACCATATCACATCACAACATGCCCTGCAAAAACAAAGTTAGACGTCCTCTACTTTGTTGTTGCAAGTTTTACGTGGCTGCTACGGGTTGAGCAAGAACCATTCTTACCTACGCATCAAAAACCACTACACGGTATAGTGATTACTTTTTGATCTTTAGAAAGAACCCTATTCATTGAATCTGATTCAACTAAAGTTGGAGAAACTGACACCCACCAGCCACCTGTGTGCGAAGCACATCGGTAGAACCAGTCTCGCGTAAGCGTACGCGTAATGTCGGTCTAGGCCGCTTCATCCAACAATACCGCTGAATCAAGAATCAACTAGTGATGGCAAGCAATATGTATACACCCACGCCCACAACTCCTTTGTGTTCTACTCGTGCATGTAACATCTACGCATAAACCTGGCTCGGATGCCACTGTTGGGGAATGCAGTAATTTCAAAACAAATCCTACGCACACGCAAGATCTATCATGGTGATGCATAGCAACGAGAGGGGAAGAGTGTTGTCCACGTACCCTCCTAGACCGTAAGCGGAAGCGTTATGACAACGCAGTTGATGTAGTCGTACGTCTTCACGATCCGAATGATCCTAGTACCGTAAGTACGGCACCTCCGCGATCTACACACGTTCGGCTCGGTGACGTCCCACGAACTCTCGATCCAGCTGAGTGTTGAGGGAGACCTTCGTCAGCATGGCGGCGTGATGACGGTGATGATAAAGCTACCGGCGCAGGGCTTAGCCTAAGCACTACAACGATATGACCGAGGTGGATTATGGTGGAGGGGGGCACCGCACACGGCTAAGGGATCAATGATCAACTTGTGTGTTCTAGGCAGCCCCCTTCCCCCGTATATAAAGGAGCAAGGGGGGAGGCCGGCCGGCCCTTGGGGCATGCCAGGAGAGGAGGAGTCCTCCTCCTAGTAGGAGTAGGACTCCCCTTTCCTTCCTACTAGGAGGAAGGGGAAAGAAAGGAGAGGGAGAGAAGAGAAGGAAAGGGGGCGTGATACGTCCATTTTGCATCATGCTTTTATATTGATGTTTATTGCATTATGGGTTGTTATTACACATTATGTCACAATACTTATGCCTATTCTCTCTTATTTTACAAGGTTTATATGAAGAGGGAGAATGCCGGCAGCTGGGATTCTGGGCTGGAAAAGGAGCAAATATTAGAGACCTATTCTGCACGGCTCCAAAAGTCCTGAAACTTCATGGAAGTCCTTTTTGGAATTAATAAAAAATATTGAGCGGAGAAAGTTCCAGAGGGGGGCCACACCCTGGCCACGAGGGTGGGGGGCGCGCCCTACCCCCTGGGCGTGCCCCCTGCCTTGTGGGCCCCCTGGTGGCCCTCCGATGCCCATCTTCTTCTATATGAGGTCTTTCGTCGAGGGAAAAATCATAAGCAAGCCTTCGGGAAGAAACTCCGCCGCCACGAGGTGGAACCAATCTAGGGCTCCGGCAGAGCTTTTCTACCAGGGAAACTTCCCTGTGGGGCGGGGAAATCATCACCATCGTAATCACCAACGATCCTCTCATCGGGAGGGGGTCAATCTCCATCAACATCTTCACCAGCACCATCTTATCTCAAACCCTAGTTCATCTCTTGTATCCAATCTTTGTATCCAAACCTCAGATTGGTACCTGTGGGTTGCTAATAGTGTTGATTACTCCTTGTAGTTGATGCTAGTTGGTTTGCTTGGTGGAAGATCATATGTTCAGATCCATTATGCATATTAATACCCCTCTGATTATGAACATGAATATGCTTTGTGAGTATTTACGTTTGTTCCTGAGGACATGGGAGAAGTCTTGCTATAAGTAGTCATGTGAATTTGGTATTCGTTCGATATTTCGATGAGATGTATGTTGTCATCCCTCTAGTGGTGTCATGTGAACGTCGACTACATGACACTTCACCATTGTTTGGGCCTAGAGGGAGGCATTGGGAAGTAATAAGTAGATGATGGGTTGCTAGAGTGACAGAAGCTTAAACCCTAGTTTATGCGTTGCTTCGTAAGGGGCTGATTTGGATCCATATGTTTCATGCTATGGTTAGGTTTACCTTAATACTTCTGTTGTAGTTGCGGATGCTTGCAATGGCGGTTAATCATAAGTGGGATGCCTGTCCAAGTAAGGACAGTACCCAAGCACCGGTCCACCCACATATCAAATTATCAAAGTACCGAACGCGAATCATATGAACGTGATGAAAACTAGCTTGACGATAATTCCCATGTGTCCTCGGGAGCGCTTTTCTCTATATAAGAGTTTGTCCAGGCTTGTCCTTTGATACGAAAAGGATTGGGCCATCTTGCTGCACCTTATTTACTTTTATTACTTGCTACTCGTTACAAATTACCTTATCACAAAACTATCTGTTACCGATAATTTCAGTGTTTGCAGAGAATACCTTACTGAAAACTGCTTATCATTTCCTTCTGCTCCTCGTTGGGTTCGACACTCTTACTTATCGAAAAGCTACGATAGATCCCCTACACTTGTGGGTCATCAAGACTCTTTTCTGGTGTTGTTGCCAAGGAGTGAAGCGCCTTTGGTAGGTGGAGTTTGGTAAGGAAAAATTTATATAGTGTGCTGAAATTTACTGTCACTTGTTACTACGGAACATAATCCTTTGAGGGGCTTGTTCGGGGTATCTTCACCCCGACCAGTAGAGCAAAGAGTTTCTCCTCAACCTACTGAACCTACTGAAAATGTTTACTTTGAAATTCCTTCGGGTATGATAGAGAAACTGCTAGCTAATCCTTTTGCAGGAGATGGAACATTGCATCCCGATTTACACTTAATCTATGTGGATGAAGTTTGTGGACTATTTAAGCTTGCAGGTATGCCCGATGATGTTATCAAGAAGAAGGTCTTCCCTTTATCTTTGAAGGGAGATGCATTGACATGGTATAGGCTATGTGATGATATGGGATCATGGGACTATAAGAGATTGAAATTGGAATTTCACCAGAAGTTTTATCCTATGCATCTTGTTCATCGTGATCGTAATTATATATATAATTTTTGGCCTCGCGAAGGAGAAAGCATCGCTCAAGCTTGGGGGAGGCTTAATTCAATGTTATATTCATGCCCCAATCATGAGCTCTCAAGAGAAATGATTGTTCAAAATTTTTATGCTCGGCTTTCTCTCGGTAATCGCTCCATGCTCGATACTTCTTGTACTGGATCTTTTATGATGAAGACTATTGAATTCAAATGGGATTTATTGGAAAGAATTAAATGCAACTCTGAAGATTGGGACCTCGACGAAGGTAAGGAGTCAGGTATAACACCTAAGTTTGATTGTGTTAAATCTTTTATGGATACCGATGCATTTCGTGAATTTAGCACTAAATATGGACTTGACTCTGAGATAGTAGCTTCCTTTTGTGAATCCTTTGCTACTCATGTTGATCTCCCTAAGGAGAACTGGTTTAAATATAATCCTCCCATTGAAGTAAAAGTAGTTGCACCTATTAAAGTTGAATAAAAGACTATCACTTATAATGATCATGTTGTTCCTACTGCTTATGTTGAGAAACCACCTTTCCCTGTTAGAATAAAGGATCATGCTAAAGTTTCAACTGTAGTCAACAAAAGTAATATTAGGACACACAAACCCCCTGAGCAAGTTAAAGTTGAACCTAATATTTCTATGGTTAAAGATCTCTTGGCTGATAATATTGATGGGCATGTTATTTACTTCTGCAATGAAGCTGCTAGAATTGCTAGACCTGATGCTAAAAATAAACATAGACCTATTGTAGGCATGCCTGTTATTTGTGTTAAAATAGGAGATCATTGTTATCATGGCTTATGTGATATGGGTGCTAGTGCAAGTGCAATACCCCATTCCTTATACCAAGAAATTATGCATGATATTGCACCTGCTGAGATAGAAGATATCAATGTTACCATTAAACTTGCTAATAGAGATACTATTTCACCGATTGGGATTGTTAGAGATGTTGAAGTCTTGTGTGGGAAGGTTAAATATCCTGCTGATTTTCTTGTTCTTGTTTCCCGCAAGATGACTTTTGTCCCATTATATTTGGTAGACCCTTCTTGAATACTGTTAATGCTAAGATAGACTGCAATAAGGATATTGTTTCTGTTGGTTTAGGGGATATGTCTCATGAGTTTAATTTTGCTAAATTTCGTAGACAACCCCATGATAAAGAATTGCCTAGTAAAGATGAAATTATTGGTCTTGCTTCTATTGACGTTCCTCCTACTGATCCTTTAGAACAATATTTGCTAGACCATGAAAATGATATGTTCATGAATGAAAGAAAGGAAATAGATTAAGTATTCTTTAAACAGGGACCTATTTTGAAACACAACTTGCCTGTTGAAATCCTAGGGGATCCTCCTCCTCCCAAGGGTGATCACGTGTTTGAGCTTAAACCATTACCTGATACTCTTAAATATGCTTATCTTGATGAAAAGAAGATATATCCTATTATTATTAGTGCTAACCTTTCAGAAAAGGAGGAAGAGAGATTATTGAAAACTCTGAAGAAGCACCGTGCTGCTATTGGATATACTCTTGATGATCTTAAGGGCATTAGTCCCACTCTATGTCAACACAAAATAAATTTGGAGAAAGACGCCAAACCAGTTCTTGATCACCAACGACGGCTGAATCCTCAGATGAAAAAAGTGGTAAGAAAGGAAATATTAAAGCTCCTTGAGGCAGGTATAGTTTAGCCCGTTGCCGATAGTCAGTGGGTAAGTCCTGTCCATTGTGTCCCTAAGAAGGGAGGTATTACTGTTGTTCCTAATGATAAAGATGAATTGATTTCGCAAAGAATTATTACAGGCTATAGGATGGTGATTGATTTCTGCAAATTAAATAAAGCTACTAAAAAAGATCATTACCCTTTGCCTTTCATTGATCAAATGCTAGAAAGATTATCCAAACATACACATTTTTGCTTTCTAGATGGTTACTCTGGCTTCTCTCAAATACTTGTGTCAGCTGATGATCAAGTAAAGACCTCTTTTACTTGCCCTTTCGGTACTTTTGCTTATAGACGTATGCTTTTTGGTTTATGTAATGCACCTGCTACCTTTCAAAGATGCATGATGGCTATATTCTCTGACTTTTGTGAAAAGATTTGTGAGGTTTTCATGGATGATTTCTCCATTTATGGATCCTCTTTTGATGATTGCCTGAGCAACCTTGATCGAGTTTTGCATAGATGTGAAGAAACTAATCTTTTCTTGAACTGGGAGAAGTGCCACTTTATAGTTAATGAAGGTATTGTCTTGGGGCATAAAATTTCTGAAAGAGGTATTGAAGTTGATAAAGCTAAAGTTGATGCTATTGAAAAGATGCCGTGTCCCAAGGACATCAAAGGTATAAGAAGTTTCCTTGGTCATGCCGGTTTTTATAGGAGGTTCATTAAGGAATTCTCAAAAATTTCTCGGCCTCTGGCTAACCTATTACAAAAATATATTCCTTTTGTCTTTGATGATGATTGTGTAGAAGCATTTGAAATACTTAAGAAAGCTTTGATTTCTGCACCTATTGTTCAGTCACCTGATTGGAATTTACCCTTTGAAATTATGTGTGATGCTAGCGATTATGCTGTAGGTGTTGTTCTAGGACAAAGAGTTGATAAGAAATTAAATGTTATCCAATATGCTAGTAAAACTCTAGATAGTGCCCAGAGAAATTATGCTACTACTGAAAAAGAATTTTTAACAGTTGTATTTGCTTGTGATAACTTCAGACCTTATACTGTTGATTCTAAAGTAACTATTCACACTGATCATGCTGCTATTAAATATCTTATGGAAAAGAAAGATGCTAAACCTAGACTTATTAGATGGTTTCTCTTGCTACAAGAATTTGATTTGCATATTATTGATAGAAAGGGAGGTGAGAACCCCGTTGAAACAACTTGTCTAGGTTAGAGAATGTTCTTGATGACCCACTACCTATTGATGATAGCTTTCTTGATGAACAGTTAAATGTCATAAATGCTTCTCGTACTGCTCCATGGTATGCTGATTATGCTAATTATATTGTTGCTAAATTTATACCACCTAGTTTCACATACCAAGAAAAGAAAAAGTTCTTCTATGATTTAAGGCATTACTTTTGGGATGACCCACATCTTTATAAAGAAGGAGTAGATGGTGTTATTAGACGTTGTGTACCTGAGCATGAACAGGAACAGATCCTACGCAAGTGTCACTCTGAAGCCTATGGAGGACACCATGCTGGAGATAGAACTGCACATAAGGTATTGCAATCTGGTTTTTATTGGCCTACTCTCTTCAAGGATGCCCGTAAGTTTGTCTTGTCTTATGATGAATGTCAAAGAATTGGTAATATTAGTAGACGTCAAGAAATGCCTATGAATTATTCACTTGTTATTGAACCATTTGATGTTTGGGGCTTTGATTATATGGGACCGTTTCCTTCCTCTAATGGGTATACACATATTTTAGTTGTTGTTGATTACGTTACTAAGTGGGTAGAAGCTATTCCAACTAGTAGTGCTGATCATAACACCTCTATTAATATGCTTAAAGAAGTTATTTTTCTGAGGTTTGGAGTCCCTAGATATTTAATTACTGATGGTGGTTCACATTTTATTCATGGTGCCTTTCGTAAAATGCTTGCTAAGTATGATGTTAATCATAGAATTGCATCTCCTTATCATCCACAGTCTAGTGGTCAAGTAGAATTGAGTAACAGAGAGCTCAAATTAATTTTGTAAAAGACTGTTAATAGATCTAGGAAGAATTCGTTCAAGAAACTTGATGATGCATTATGGGCTTATAGAACTACATATAAAAATCCTATGGGTATGTCTCCTTATAAAATGGTTTATGGTAAATCTTGTCACTTACCTCTCGAACTAGAACATAAGGCATATTGGGCTATCAAAGAGCTCAACTATGATTTCAAACTTGCCGGTGAGAAGAGGTTATTTGACATTAGCTCACTTGATGAATAGAGAACCCAAGCCTATGAAAATGCCAAGCTGTTTAAAGAAAAAGTTAAAAGATGGCATGACATAAGGATACAAAAGCATGAGTTTAATGTAGGTGATTATGTATTGCTATAAAACTCTCGTTTAAGATTTTTTGCAGGAAAATTCCTCTCTAAATGGGAAGGTCCTTACGTTATCGAGGAGGTCTATCATTCCGGTGCCATAAAAATCAACAACTTCGAAGGCACAAATCCGAAGGTGGTGAACGGTCAAAGAATCAAACATTATATCTCAGGTAATCCCATTAATGTTGAAACTAATATTATTGAAACCGTAACCACGGAGGAATACATAAGGGACACTTTCCGGAATGTTTCAGACTCTAAAAAGGAATAGGTACGTGGTACGGTAAGTAAACCAACTCCAAACAAGTTATAATGGCAATTTTTCTCCGTTTTGGAATATTTAAGAAAATAGGAAAATAAGAAGCAGATCGGAAAGGACACGAGGCTTCCACGAGGGTGGAGGGCGCGCCCCCTGCCTCGTGGGCACCTCGTGCGCTCTCCGGACTCTGTTTTCTTGCATGATACTTCTTTTGGTCGGTAAAAATTCATTATATAATCTCCCGAAGGTTTTGACCACCATATCACGCAAATATCTCCTGTCTTTGTTTCGAGCTGTTTTTCTGACAGATCTAGATCGCCATGGCGTCTTCAAGTGTCCCCAAGGACAAGTTCTTCGAGAAGGTCATCAACCCCTACCTCGCGGAGGTGCTGCAACACCCTCAAACCATTGAGATGCGTGAGGGGTTGTTGCACATCCGTGATGTGGAGGGACCAAGGAGGACCGGAAGCATGGAGACAAGGCTCGAGGCGATGGAGCAACAAGTTTTCAAGTGTCAGGAGATGGTGGAGCGTGGACTCGACTCCAATCACATAATGATCACAGAGTTCACCAACAACCACAAGCTGGACGCCAAGGACATTGGGGAGGCCATCTTCAAGCTTCATGAGAAAATCGAGCGCCTCCAAGCCCAGATCTATGACCTACAAAACCAAAACTGTGAGTATGAATATAGATTCAAGAGGATGAGTTTGGCTGCAGATTTGAGGATTCCAGAGACTCGATCATCCTTCTATGATGGTGAGCCTATGCCTTGGAAGATGGACGACAAGCCTACATCATCAACAACTCCTTCATCACCACCTCCGAGGAAGGAAACATAAACACATGGGTATGGGCACTCACCTTGGCAACTGCCAAGCTTGGGGGGTGCCCATGTATCGTATCATTGTCACTTTTATCTTTACCATTTTTCTTAGTTCGATCCTTTTGATAATATCTTGATCTAGTAGAATAAAGTTTTAGTATGATCTAGTTGTGAGTTTTGCTTTATGATCTTCTTATGTAATCGAGTCCGTGAGCTATATATAATAAAGATTAGTGTTGAGTGAAGGGCTTGATGATTTTGCTATGATCTTGAGGGAATAAAATAAAAGAGAAAGAATAAAAAGAAATAAAGAGATCATATGGATCTTATGGAGAGTAATGACTTCACATATAAGAGTATGCTGAATAAAAGTTGTTGAGAGTTGACAAACATAGTTTTGGTCATCATTGTAATTAATAGGAAGTAATAAAGAAAGAGAGGTCTTCACATATAAATACACTATCTTGGACATCTTTTATGATTGTGAGCACTCATTAAAGTATGACATGCTAAAGAGTTGACGTTGGACAAGGAAGACAATGTAATGGGTTATGTTTTCTTACATCTGAGATAAATTATATTATCATGGATCATCCAACATGTTGAGCTTGCCTTTCCCTCTCATGCTAGCCAATTTCTTTGCACCAAGTAGAGATACTACTTGTGCTTCCAAATATCCCTAAACTCGTTTTTGCCATGAGATTCCACCATACCTACCTATGGATTGAGTAAGATCCTTCAAGTAAGTTATCATTGGTGCAAGAAATAAAAATTGCTCTTTAAATATGTATGACTTATTAGTGTGGAGAAAATAAGCTTTATACGATCTTGTGATGTGGAAGAAATAAAAGCGACGGACTGCATAATAAAGGTCCACATCACAAGTGGCAATATAAAGTGACGTTCTTTTGCATTAAGATTTCGTGCATCCAACCATAAAAGCGCATGACAACCTCTGCTTCCCTCTGCGAAGGGCCTATCTTTTATTCTTGTCTTATACTTCATGCAAAGAGTCGTGGTGATATTCACCTTTCCTTTTTACATTTTATCCTTTGGCAAGCACAATGTGTTAGAAAGATCCTGATATATATAGCTAATTGGATGTGAGTTTTCATGAACTATTATTGTTGACATTACCCTTGAGGTAAAACATTGGGAGGCAAAACTATAAGCCTCTATCTTTCTCTGTGTCTGATTAAAACTCCATACCCATAAGTATTGCGTGAGTGTTAGCAATTGTGAAAGACTAAATGATAGTTGAGTATGTGGACTTGCTGAAAAGCTCTTATATCGACTCTTTCCTATGTTATGATAAATTGCAATTGCCTCAATGACTGATATTAGAGTTTGTTGGTTCTCAATGAAGTTTATGATTCATACTTGAAATTGTGATTGAATTGTTACTTTAGCATAAGAGATCATATGATAATATATATATATATATGTTGCTATTCTAAGAATGATCATGATGCCCTCATGTCCGTATTTTATTTTTATCGACACCTCTATCTCTAAACATGTGGACATATTTTTTCGATTTCGGCTTTCGCTTGAGGACAAGCGAGGTCTAAACTTGGGGGAGTTGATACGTCCATTTTGCATCATGCTTTTATATCGATATTTATTGAATTATGGGTTGTTATTACACATTATGTCACAATACTTATGCCTATTCTCTTATTTTACAAGGTTTATATGAAGAGGGAGAATGCCGGCAGCTGGGATTCTGGGCTGGAAAAGGAGCAAATATTAGAGACCTATTCTGCACAGCTCAAAAGTCCTGAAACTTCACGGAAGTCCTTTTTGGAATTAATAAAAAATACTGAGCGGAGAAAGTTCCAGAGGGAGGCCACACCCTGGCCACGAGGGTGGGGGCGCGCCCTACCCACTGGGCGCGCCCCCTACCTCGTGGGCCCCCTGATGGCCCTCCGATGCCCATCTTCTGCTATATGAGGTCTTTCGCCGAGGAAAAAATCATAAGCAAGCTTTCGGGAAGAAACTCCGCCGCCACGAGGCGGAACCTTGGCGGAACCAATCTAGGGCTCCGGCAGAGCTGTTCTGCCGGGGAAACTTCCCTCCGGGAGGGGGGAATCATCACCATCGTCATCACCAATGATCCTCTCATAGGGAGGGGGTCAATCTCCATCAACATCTTCACCAGCACCATCTTATCTCAAACCCTAGTTCATCTCTTGTATCCAATCTTTGTATCCAAACCTCAGATTGGTACCTGTGGGTTGCTAGTAGTGTTGATTACACCTTGTAGTTGATGCTAGTTGTTTTACTTGGTGGAAGATCATATGTTCAGATCCATTATGCATATTAATACCCCTCTGATTATGAACATGAATATGCTTTGTGAGTAGTTACGTTTGTTCCTGAGGACATGGGAGAAGTCTTGCTATAAGTAGTCATGTGAATTTGGTATTCGTTCAATATTTTAATGAGATGTATGTTGTCATCCCTCTAGTGGTGTCATGTGAACGTCGACTACATGACACTTCACCATTGTTTGGGCCTAGAGGGAGGCATTGGGAAGTAATAAGTAGATGATGGGTTGCTAGAGTGACAGAAGCTTAAACCCTAGTTTATGCATTGCTTCGTAAGGGGCTGATTTGGATCCATATATTTCATGCTATGGTTAGGTTTACCTTAATACTTCTGTTATAGTTACGGATGCTTGCAATGGGAGTTAATCATAAGTGGGATGTTTGTCCAAGTAAGGACAGTACCCAAGCACCGATCCACCCACACATCAAATTATCAAAGTACCGAACGCGAATCATATGAACATGATGAAAACTAGCTTGACGATAATTCCCATGTGTCCCCGGGAGCGCTTTTCTCTATATAAGAGTTTGTCCAGACTTGTCCTTTGCTACAAAAAGGATTGGGCCATCTTGTTGCACCTTATTTACTTTTATTACTTGCTACTCGTTACAAATTACCTTATCAAAAAACTATCTGTTACCGATAATTTCAGTGCTTGCAGAGAATACCTTACTGAAAACTGCTTATCATTTCCTTCTGCTCCTCGTTGGGTTCGACACTCTTACTTATCGAAAAACTATGATAGATCCCCTACACTTGTGGGTCATCAGGGCGCCGCCCCCCTTCCCTAGTCCAATTCGGACTAGAGGGGAGGGGGCGCGCGGCCCTGCCTTGGTCGGCCCTCTCTCTCTCTCCACTAAGGCCCATGTGGCCCATTAGTTCCCCCAGGGGTTCCGATAACCCCCCGGCACTCCGATAATTATCCGGTGACCCCCGAAACTCATCCGGTGTCCGAATATAGTCATCCAATATATCAATATTTATGTCTCGACCATTTCGAGACTCCTCGTCATGTTCGTGATCATATCCGGGACTCCGAACTATCTTTGGTACATTGAAACACATAAACTCATAGTACCGATCGTCACCGAACGTTAAGAGTGCAGACCCTACGGGTTCGAGAACTATGTAGACATGATCGAGACACATCTCCGGTCAATAACCAATAGCGGAACCTGGATGTTCATCTTGGCTCCCACATATTCTATGAAGATCTTTATCGATCAAACCGCATAAAGATATACGTTGTTCTCTTTGTCATCGGCATGTTACTTTGCCCGAGATTCGATCGTCGATATCTCAATACCTAGTTCAATCTCGTTACCGGCAAGTCTCTTTACCCATTCCGTAGTGCATCATTCTGTAACTAACTCATTAGTCACATTGCTTGCAAGGCTTATAGTGATGTGCATTACCGAGAGGGCCGAGAGATACCTCTCTGATACTCAGAGTGATAAATCCTAATCTCGATCTATGCCAACTCAACAAACACCATCGGAGACACCTGTAGAGCATCTTTGTAGTCACCCAGTTACGTTGTGATGTTTGATAGCACACTAAGTGTTCCTCCGGTATTCGGGAGTTGCATGATCTCATAGTCATAGGAACTTGTATAAGTTATGGAGAAAGCAATAGCAACAAACTAAACGATCATCTTGCTAAGCTAATGGATGGGTCAAGTCAATCACATCATTCTCTAATGATGTGATCCCGTTAATCAAATGAAAACTCATGTATATGGTTAGGAAACATAACCATCATTGATTCAACGAGCTAGTCTAGTAGAGGCATACTAGTGACACTCTATTTGTGTATGTATTCACACATGTATTAAGTTTCCCGTTAATACAATTCTAGCATGAATATAAACATTTATCATGATATAAGGAAATATAAATAAGAACATCATTATTGCCTCTAGGGCATATTTCCTTCACGCGCCCCCTCCTCTGCTCCTCCGCGCTACGTCAAGCCAAAGACGGAGCCGGGGCTCGCCGCCGTGAAGACGGATCCGGGGCTCCCCGTCGTGAAGACGGAGCCCGGGCTCGCTGGCGGCGTCAAGGAGGAGCTCGACGACGGGGTGGCCCTGAAGTGGGTGCGCGGCGACTGGGCGCAGACGGGGCTGCAGCGCCAGCGCCTCGCCTACGAGCGGTTCGAAGCTCGGCGCCGTGGTCAGGACGAGGAAGGCGTCGTCGTCCTCGACGACGCGCCACCGCCACCGGTCCGATAGGGTGACGCCGGGCAGGGGTCCAGCAGGGACGGCCGCGTCAAGCAGGAGAAGGCCACCGACTAAGACGACGAGGACGGCGGCGACGTCGGTGACTTCGCCGCGCTCAGCGACTTCTTCACCCCTTAGTTGTGTTTTTTTAATAACTTATGTAATGTCAAATATATGTCGAGTTTGCTGAACTTAGCCGAATATTTTGTCCAATTTGCCGAACTTTGCCGAATTTCATTTTTTTTAACACCCGCGTCTGGGGGCGATCCTAGGGCCGGCGGCTGGGAACCCGCTCGCCCCCATGCCGATTTTGGCGCCGGCTCGCCCCCAGGCGGCGATTTTACGCGCCCTCCTGGGGGGGCAACGGCTGGAGATGCTCTTAACACTCGGGTCTTTGGACAATTTTTACTCTGAAGGACGCGTCCTAAAAGAAATCTACTGTGCTTCAGGGTTTCAACTTTCAAGGTTTTGTTGGTGTACTATTAATCTAGGAGTATAATCTATGGAAATGATATAATCGTTCGGGATTTTACCATGGCAAATCAAACATTTTTTTATGGTAATTTTAGTGACGCAAGGATGGCAAGTTCAGTTGACACGCGTGGTAATTTTATGGCAAATCGAACATTTAAAAAAAAGTTGGCAAGTATGACAACTCCTTGCTCAGTGTCATACTTGCCAACTGAACTTGCCGTACCCGCATCATTAAAATTGCCATCGAAAACATTCGATTTGCCATGGTTAAATTCTGAATGTTCGGAATTTATCAGGGTCATAATCTAAGCTCCAGCAGAGTGCCACAATATGTTCAAGCTTGTGTGTATAGTGCTATGATCTAGCTTGCGGTTCATGCAACTGTGGACTAATGTAATGGATTCTCTCGAGTTACTTTCAGTTATGTAGCTGACTCATAATTTATCTGCAATGAACTTTTTTGTTAATAGATTACTTTGATGGAATGGACTGTTAATCATTTGTGGACTTGATAATGCTGAAGATGATGTCCACGTTTTGGTGTGTGCCATGGCCCTGATAAGTAAAGATCATTTTTTATCAGACAAAGACAAGGTAGCTATTTGGTCTCAAACCAATTGGTATACCTGGTTATTTTGCCAGATGTTGGCACATGGACATTGGCAGCCAACCAGGTGACAGCCAATTAATTGGCTGCCGGCGATGCCAAAGCATCGACAGCCAGGGCCTCAAACCAAGCTGCACATAGGTCCAAATAGGGCAGCGAATAGTTAGGTCAGCACGGACAGAAAAGGATAAGGATACTTGTGTTATCACATAATAATGGGCCAAATCACAGGTGGGGATTGGAATTTTGGATGTTCGCAGTTCTGGCAATAGGCGAGACTCAAATCACATATCAACTTCACCACTACTACTACACAAAACGAGACCGACAAGGAAGACCAGAATTACAATCAGAAGTTCACTTATCCAAACTGAGTGTCTGACAACCCTCACACCATACATACACACACTTCAGAGTTTTACGAGATACCCATCGTGATGGCCCAGGGAGCCTGGGTACCTCTTACAAGGTCTTATGGATAGTATGTATATAGCAAAATTAAACGACCATACTTCGGCAACCATTTTTTCTTCGGGCGACGCTTGTCCTCCTCAAGATTGTGTAGGACTTGGTGTCACGCAGCAAAACCACTTCTTCTGCACAATGGAATAACGAGATTAATGGAAAATAACAAATGCAATGATCATAACAGATAAGAACTAGCGTTATATTTCCATGTGGTGAAACAGACATAAAACATTGATCGGGAAGCATTAAGGGACATACTGAATTTGCCTTGGTGGCATAAGATTCCACCCTCTCAGTCCTGGCATCTTTGCAAGGGGATTCAGTATCTTGTCCATTCCCAGCCTTTTTCTCATCCCTGGCTTTGTTGAATATAACAGTGAACCCATCAGCAGAAGCTGGGTCGTTGACGTCCCATTCGCCAAACTTGGGCAAAGGGCGACCAGATTCCTCCTAAAAAAGAACCGTTGTCCATGTCAATGGAAATAATGCAATAATAAACGAAATGAAGTACTACTATTAAAGTAGTGCACGAGCATTTCTAACAAATATCAATTGAATTGTTCACCCTACATGAAAAGAAGAGATCAAGCTGCTGAGTACTGTGCTAGATTGGGCAGGAAAGACAGGCTTTGTGAGGCAGCCATGGAATGCAATAGCCCAGTCAGAAAGAACTAAAGAAGCAACACATAAGAAGAAAGAGGAAGTATATGATTGCTCTCTTAGCTTTCTTTCTTTTGCCAAAACCCTAGGCGTCTTCCATGAAAAACTGGCATAAACTTAGTGAAGTACCCACAAAAAATGGAGGAATAAATAAGAAATCATGAATTCAGCCCGCAAAACATGAACTTTCATGACTAGAAATTCTTTTCCCTTGACTGAAGTGCAATAAAAATTGGTGAATGACGTGGGATAGTTTTCAAGAAGAAACTGGTACTACACAGTCACACTGGCAACCTGTTATTGAAGATGACACCTGTAAACACTTGGCTAACAGTAGGAATTAGGAAATGATTGGTACTGTAACATGGTCCAGCACTACAATTAGAATTGCATTCATTTACTGACCACTTGATCAGGGCATGACAAGTTAATTTCAGCAGGCAGGCATCATCTGCGCTGAAAGGTATTGGTACATTTCACTTAAAACCCTATGGGACAGGAGGAGGGATCATAGCCTAGATATGTCTGAAGAATGATAAACGTAGCTGATCGCTGGATGCACTGCGGGGAGATTTATGTTAAAAATACAGGTATATTCAGAACCCAGACCGTAACACTTAGCCTCCTAAGAAGAAAACAGGAGCCTATAAGTGCTGCCCTTACACATAATCTGATATTCCATGATGCAGTCAACACATCTCATGTGTTCAGCGATGCATAAATTTCAGCTCTGGTCTATATTACAGTATCCAGGGTAAATCTGTAATCACATAATGATACCACTCTCGCCTGTTATCATGCTGCTAGCAAACTTTATTTTACTTATCTGTGATCAGCATACTTTTTTACATACCAGTGCTAACAATTTCCAGTTATATTGACTAGCATAGCCACCGAACAATCGATGCACAAAAGCAGAGTCATTAAATGGTTATGCTTTTGCTTTAGAAACTTTGTGTGTCTAAAAATGTTTGATCAGCCAGACCACATGAATGCCTGGATATTGACCAACCCAGGAAACAAAATGAACCTCCGCCCTTACAAGTCCACAGCATCCTAGATGTGCCTAGATATTGACCAACCTGCTTAACGAAATGGACCTCACCCCTTACAAGTCCACAGCCATCCAAGATTACCAAACTCTACTCAAGTCATCCCGGTTCGCCCGCGGCTTGCACAAAAGCCAAATAACTATGCATAGGTAGGTAGGTCCACAGAAATGTTGCGTGTTCAATCAAACAGGAGCCTCCAAATGGTTGCAGAAATGATCGATTAACTAACTAATCACGAACGCTTGGGCTGGGAGGCGAACCTTCTAGAGCCTTCATCAATACATACACTAAAATAATTGAATATAAAACCGACGCTCAGCAATTCGGTCTGGGTAAAGTCGGAACGAATTTCCTCTATACGCCTATGTTCAAGGCAGCCCAGGATCACCCTTCTACCGAGCATCTGGTTTCCAATCCCCCCATGCTCCACACCGATTCTCCCAATCAACAAACCAATAGTAACCGATCAGAAACTACAGAAGGCGACGTTTTGCCGGCCTCGATCTAGGCAGGAAACAGCGCCGGAAATCGGCGGAAAAAAACACAGCAGGGAGCGCGCGGGGAGCACCATCGCTTACCGACATGGATGGAGCGCGGCGGTCCGATCCACCGAGGGGCTTGGGGAAAGTTTCGTCGGCTGCGGGTGGGAGGAAGGGGAAAGGGACGGGGATAAGGGCGAGGAGCGAGACGGAGGGGAAGGGGGAGGAGGAGACGGCGAATCGAAGTGGAAAAGGAGCAGCAGTCGATTGACGGATTTATACCTCGAGACGGGGGAAACGCACCCCGCGGCCCCGTAAAAAAAGATATTTTTTCTCCCCCGAGCGGCAGCGGCAGTGACTGGCTGGCTCGTTTTGTACGGGGGACGCGCACGCATGTGAGCCGCGCGGCCGGCGGGGCCCGCGTGTCGGCGGGCGCGGGGTTACCGGGGGCTGGACGGGCGGGGCGGGGCTGGGGTCGGGGGGTTGGGGGTGGCGACGGCGCGGAGACAGAGTGGAAACGCGCGAGGGGGAGGGGAGGGGAGGGGCGCACGTCGTCGGTGTGCGTGGGCTGGCGCTCGGAATCTCGGGGGCTGGACTGGACTGGACTGGCGTTGTATACTGGCGGCTTTGTTTGTTTACTGCCAGGCCAGCCAGAAAACAAAGCCCAGCTACGCCTGTTTTGTCCGTGCTAGCTTCGGCTTCCGCCTCGGCGTGGGGGCTGTGCTGTGACTTGTCAGGCCAGTATTAGGGCATCTTCTACGTTAGTTTTGTTGGTAAAATGTTTATGTCATCAACCAATAAGCTATCATAGAACTACTTCACTAGGTTGTATCTAAGGTATCCAATAGATAATAAGAAAATAAATGTGATTGCTCTCTATTTTACCTTGGAGCTTGTGCAAAGGTTGTTGGTTATTCTACATACGACTTTGCTCTCTCTTTACATTTATTGCATGCCACATCATCACTTTGTCCTAGGTGGCAAATTTACCAACACCTATCTTACAGTTGTTGGAGATGCCCTTATTATCTTATCTTGTGGTTTCAAAAAAAACCTATGATGATGGATTGATGGTGCTAGTCAGCTGCTGCTTGACCTCAGCTTTCACTGCGGGGTAGAAAATGGAGGCGGGGCGGTCGCCTGGAACATTGGCTTAAGCTACGTATATTACAAGAAATCTCCGTGCTTTTGCGTGATTGGCCGAGATGGATGGTCCCGTTCGGCTGCAGCGTCAGCTCGAGCCGGGGCTGGGCATATGGCAAGCCTTCCTGTGGCTGTGGTTGGCCAGTGTCGTGTTGCTTTCATTTCGTCTCTGATTGCCTGTATCTGACAAAGCTTGTCTTTCATGGAAAGTGCTCTTTTGATACCGTGCTCATATGCTCTCGTATGAACAATAAAATCAAAAAAAAATAAAAAAATAAAAAAAATAAAAAAAATTGTGATGAATGTTTTAACTGCGTGCAAAATTTCAGGTCCAAACGACATTTCTGGAGGTCTGGGCAAAAACAACAAAATCGATACTTCAAAATGCTTCCAACAATAGTCTTTTTAGACCATCGATTTTTTTTTGGCCCAGACCTCCACGAATGTCATTTCAACCTGAAATTTTGCACGCAGTTAGAAAATTTATCAATGTTCATAAAAAAATCAGATTTTTTGAATTTTTTACTTTTTTTTCTTTTACTGTTCATACGGGAACATATGAGCTCAGGATCAAATACTCTAGGGCCTTATTCGGTTTGGAGGATTTTCGTAGGAAAAACATAGGAACAAGGATTCCGGAGGAAAATTTCCTATATATGCATTCGGTTTGTAGGAAATGCGTATAGGAATTTCGTAAGAATACTACTCATTTCCTGTGTTTTTGGAGGAAACTACACATCCACTCAAAACTCATTTTGCGCGTAGGAACGAGGCAAGTCAATTCCTTAGGATGGCAAGTGCCATCCTATCAAATTCCTATACCACTCCTAATTCCTACGTTTTAATTTCCTCCAAACCAAATGAGCCCTAGGTTTTGCTAGGCTGGGTTCTACTAATAGTAAAAGGTTGGGCTCCCGGTGCTATACCAAGTTTGGTTTTACCGATACTGAACTATATGCTCTATGCCCAAATGGCTTGTCAACTGTCAAGAATCCTAGACTTTTGTGTGATATAATCGACCCTCTGATGCCGTCTAACGGATGAATGATAGGGAGAGACTAGGTCAGAGTCAAATCACATGGTGTAAGGCATGATGTTTTAAATAAATCCGGAGCGACACACATGGATATAAAACAGTCTGTGTGCAGAAATATTCAGAGGAAGCAGTGCACTTATGGAGGGGCTTCACATGATCAAAATCGAGCTAATCTCAATAAAACACACATGGACGATCAGAATGCGGTTGCCGGGTTCAGGTGTAGCGCATACTATTCAGTTAGTTTATGCATCAAAAGATTGCAAAAAATTGGTTTACAAGCAATTGCAGGTACCTTTTCCCCTTTGTTTGAAACCAAAAATCGCAGGCCGAGGCAGCAGATCTTCGGCTACATCATACACCGGTGCCGAATGTCAACTGCGCCTGGTGTTGTGTTCGTGGGGATATGATATGACAGCTCCGCTTGTCATGTGGACGATAAAGAACGCGTTCGTTCGAAACAAAGACGAAAATAAAAACCAGCCACCTACTATTGCCCGATCGTGTCAAATTGTCCCGTTCACATCGGCTTAAAAAACTGCACGCTCCAGGATTGGAGTAGAAGCAACAGCATCGGGGCAAAGGCGAAGGTAGTGCTGCCGTTCACGTCAGTTGACTTCCGGCCGGGGGCCCTCGGAGCATCCACGTCCACGTCACCCGTCCGGAAGGGATCAAGTGGGCCGATACATTTTCTCCCGTTAAAAGAGAAGGCCCGTGCGGCTGGTGCACGAGGCTGAGCTGGATGCAGCTGCCTCTCTGCTTCTGTCCTTTTCCGATGGCGTCAGTGTGTCACACTGTCACGGCGTTACGTGGCGCTCGTAACAGATTCTCAACAAAAAAAGTGGCACTCGCAACACCGAGAACTTGCTCTGTTTTTTTGGAGGGCAAAGAACTTGGTCCGCTGAGTGCCACGCCAGCCAGGAGATGGAATCAACACGCATAATGTTTCGGAAGGGCTTCGGCTCTCTGTGTATTTATCTTTTTTTTAGCGTACTCTGTGTATTTATATTAACATAATTTAATATAAATTATTTATGTGTTTCTAGTTTGATTATACTGGGCCAGCCCAACCCAATGCCGTACACAAACTTCTTTGCGAGAAACAGGACTAAAAAAAAGAGAGTAGGAGAGGCCCTATGAAAAATTATAAAGATAATTCCTTATTTAACACTGTCTTAAAATTTATTGCCTTATTCAACACTGAAATTTTTTTCTTTCCTTATTTAACATCAGGTGTAAATTTTATGTTTTTTATGACATTTTTGTCTATTTTAAGCCTTAACGGTGTTAAATAACATTTAAAAAGACCTATTTACCCTTCATGTGACATGTAACCAAAACTGTACAGGTGTATGTGCATCTGGCCGACTCGATTTGTGTTTGACCTCCACGGCATTGTAGCGGCATTTCGCTGTGTAGGCAGGCTAGCTCGAGTACTATCCGTCGAGACGTAGATGGCAATGTGTAGGTGCACACCAAAACAAGCAGGTAGTACTAGACGAAGCTAGCTAGCGGCCGATCTCTCGCTTGATCGATTCTACGTTGACCGGCTAGCTAACCAAGCTAGCGATATTATCTCAGCGACAACACGAATACACGAGGTGATTGATGGCCACAGAACCATGTCAGTCATGTTTATTTTCTTTCTTTCAATTTCGACTCACGGTTGTTACAAAGGGTGTGTATATATACACACACACACACACACACACACACACACACACACACACACACACACACACACACACACACACACACACACACACACACACACACAATAGGCTATTTTCGTGATATTAATATATTCTCCATTTTAAATAAAAAATATACAACAGGTTGACATGGCTTTTTTTTTGCGGGCGAGACTGACATGGTTGTTACTAGCAATATATGCCCTATACGGTGATGGATAGAAATGCTACACGGACACGATGTCCTGTTTATTTCAAACATTTTGCTAGGTGCGTGAGCAAATTTTGAAGCAAAATCGAGGAGTGCTTCTGGCAGCTCTTTGTGTAGTGCGCGTACAAGCACTGACTTTTCACCAAAAATAAAGTACAAGCATTGACTACGATATTAACATGCTGACTTGTTGTATACTATCTATCGAGTATGTACTGTCCTATGTACTATCGATGTACACCGGCGACCATATTGACCACCATGCGCCCTGCCGTTTATCAAACGCGCTGCTCCCACGGACAAATAGAATAGATCTACCAGGCTTGCCATCTTGACAGAGTCGCATATACTGAAGCTAAACTACCACGTAAAATTTTGGTCACATATTACATGAGGGATAAATAGGTCTTTTCAAGTGTCATTTGACACTGTTAAAGCTTAAAATGAACGAAAATATCATAAAAGACATAAAGTTTAGACGTTGTGTTAGATAGGGAAGAAAAAGTTTTCCAGTGTCGAATAAGAAAACAACATTTAAAACAGTGTTATATAAGGAATTTTTTCAAAACTATATGGTCACGCTATCCGCGTCTCTTTCATTGTTAGGGTTTTTCATGCCACCGCCGTCGTCTGAGAAATTTAGGTCCCCTCGCCTCTGGCTGCCATCTTGACGCCGAGAGGGGGGGGGGGGGGGGGGGCTCGGATCTTCAAGACTTCTATGTCCTTCGTATCGTCTAGTGATCGTTATAGTTTTATGAGAACAAATTTCCATTAATTCTTTTAACGGTGCTATGAGATTAAAGAGTTTTCTGTGCTCACAGATCCGATTTTTTAGATCTGATGAGTTTATATTCTTGTGTCAAGCATTTTTTATTGATCTAAGGATGTGTTTGTTTGGGTTACAACTTCTTTGGCTGCAGCTGCAACGGCTCCGACTGGAAAGAGCGGCTGTAGCTTCTAGTTGCAGCTGAAAGGTTAAAGTGCGGCCGTTTGATAGTTATGCTATAGCAGCTATGGCTAATGCTAAAGCATGTTGAAATTACCCGAATGCCCTCAGTTGCTATGTAGAATGGGATTAAGTGCTAATTATGCCCTTTTAACAGGAAATGACCAGATTAAGGGCTACTTTTAGTGTAGATGGTATGGTTTCCTGGGGTTTTGCTTAAATTACACTTGTTTGATGTACATACACTCAGATATAGTATAGTTCATAATCATACAAATCCTTTAAAAAAATTATATTAAATTTACAAGAATTTATAAACAAACATCATAAATAATTTGTAGTATGAGGTTCCATTAAATCTGAGAACGGTTGGGAAACTGAACTAAACCTCAACTGAACCCGCATGATCAATTTGGACAAACCAAACCTAACTAAACCTCTTTAATTTTTATTTAAACCCAAACCAAACTAAACCACGTCCTCACTCCACCTAAACTAAACTGGACCAATGGCTGAAACTATGGTTTTAGCCAATGGGTAAATAACAGTTCCATACCAATGGTGTCTCCTACGTTCATGGCAAATGGCCTGATGTTGCTCCCATCTCTCAGCTTGTAAAGGAGTGGTTGAGCGGGGCAGTGGTCGAGCAGAGCGATGCACCTCAGGCACCGGCGCCGCCCATTCTTGTTAGTGCGGCGGGTCGTGCATGCACGCGGCCGCCGTCCCGCCTCCGAGGCACGAGCTGAGCATGATCTTCAGCTGCTCCCACGAGGGTGTCAACGCCGCCGGCGCCGCTGGACGACTCTAGTTTGATGCGGCACTGCGGCTCAGCGTCGCGTGGGCGGGAACGCGGGAACGGGGAGAGGTGGCGGGGGCGGTTACAGGAACAGGGAAAGAGCGAGTTATCGAGCGGACCTACGAAGTTCGAACCAATCTTAGAAAACGATTTGGAACCACGGGTTAAGCCTGGTTGGAAATAAAACGGTTCAAGCCCATACCTGACCACCTGATCACACCCACCTATTATTCGTACGAAACTGAACCCCACTAAACTATTAGCAGATACAATCCATTAGCGACCAAACCAAAAAAGCCCACTCGATTAAACTGAACCAATACACCCGGTTATACGAAAACCATCCCCAGGTTTAGGTTCCATACATTCAGCACACGCTTCGATTCCATCCAGCAAACACATGCATCATCCATCCAGCACACATGCATGACACGTACGCATCGTTCATCTACGAGGTGAGCCTGCCGGTGGGCACACAGAGCAACGCACGTACGCGCTGTCGCGCACGCACGTATACACACACACACCTGTCGCCGCGTACGCTGGCAGAGCTTGAAGCAGCTGCGGAGAGTGCAGGCTCGACAGCGAGCAAACGACCAGCCAGCACACACAGAGTGCAGACTCGACAGTGAGCGACCAACCAGCCAGCACACACGGAGACAACACACTCATACGCAGCAATGGCCACACACATGGCACGCCCAGACCATGCTCCCTCAGCCTTAAACGTGAACTGAAAATGGCCTGCAATTTAATTACGCCACTCAGGTCTTAAACTCAAAACCTCTTAACTTCTTTTTTTTACGGATAAAAAACTCTTATCTTCGATATCATGTAGAAGTGCATACTCTAACCAGTGCTACTAAAAGACCCGACCTAATGAAAAAGAATATGCAATACATTTACACAACAACAGCTACGAGGTGAGCCTGCTGATGGGCGTAGAGACATGTGCGTGCAGAAGCAGTGTGGCGAGGTGGACATGCACGGAGACGAGCGCCCAACCGAAGGTATTGCAATGTCTGTATGCTCGGGTGTGCATTTGGTGCGTATAATAAACTTTAGTGGGAGAGCAAAGCGGTAAAAATGAAGATTGGAGCCAGCTTCGGCCGGGAAAAGCCCGATTTCCTAGTAGCAGCTTCTCACGGTCTTTTTCGAAGCGCTCCATAGAAGCGACGAATGGAGCCGGGTCAGAAATGGGCCGTTTGTTCGGCTCTAGCCTTTTCAGGCCAGAAGCCGTAGAAGCTGCTCCTAGGAGCCCAAACAAACACATCCTAATTCTTTGTGGAGGTGAAAATTTTCATCGACATCATGATAAAAATATAGTGATTCGTCGGCCTACACTTTTAGAGGATCATCCCTGGTCCAAGTACGTTCATCAATCAAGACTTTCCATCTTTTTGGATGGGCGAATCAAGGCACTTTCAAAAACCATTATTGATAATGTTCGTGTGGGTGAAAGAGTGACAATATCGTTGCTCCGGTCCAATTGCAGCCTCTTTATCAGAGTCTTTGGAGTATTCCTTCAAGCAGATATTGACGCCGTGAAAAAGGTGATTTAAAGAGATTTTATTGTAACTCTTAGTCATTGAAGTTGCTTTCTATTTTCTTAAATGTTAGAACAAAATCAATGTACCTGAAATTGTTTAATGGACTTTTATAACTATCAAACGTTCGGATTTTAGCAATAGGCAAAAATGATCCTTAATTCACTCTAATTATATACATGCATGTATTAGAATGACTAATTTTCCTTTCATGTGCACTCCTCTCTCTAATTACATGTATATAAACACTAAAGGACGAAAAGCTGATGTTATCCTAGCTTCTTTCTTTTTTCAAACTTAAAATTTTTTTGTAGCTCAAACCGTAGCTCCGATTGAAAAACTGTCTTCACAAAAAAACCTGTCTTGATGAGATCTTTGAAACTAGATCCCATGTTGATATGTTCTAATCACTTTTTTTCGGACCAAAAGTTATCACATCTGGTCTATGTAAGTTATCACATTTGTCATACATAAGTTACCATGTTATTTACACAGAGGTTACCGGAGTAAGTTTTTTCAACAAACTTTTATCCCGAGGTCAAAAGTGATTGTGGTGTTTGTAGTGAGTTATCAGCTTTGTTGTGTGTATATTACCATGTTGCATAAAAGTTATCGGGGCATGTTTTTCAACCATTTTCATCTACTCGGTCAAAAAATTACCGTGATGTTTGTATATGAGTTATCAGCTCTCCTGTGCGTGTATTATCATGTTGTTTACACATGAGTTACTCGGGGATATTTTTCAACAACTTTTTTTCCTTAGTCAAAAAGTTACCACGGCTGGATTGAGTAAGTTATCAGCATTGTTGTATGTATATTACCATGCTATTAACACAGATGTTATCATGGTATATTTTTCAACAAACTTTTATCCCAGGGTCAAAAGTTATCGTGAGGTTCATAGCGAGTTGTCAACTTTGTTGTGTGTATAAGACTGTGTTATTTGCACAGAAAGTATAAGGGTATGTTTTTCAACAACTTCTTTTCTCGGGTTAAAAAATTGTCACACCTAGGCTAAGTAAGTTATCAGCTTCATTGTGCATATATTATCATGTTAATTACACATGAGTTATCAGATGATGTTTTTTCAATAAAGATTTTCTTTCAGATCAAACAGTTACCATGCCTGTTGTGCGTATATTACCATGCAATTTACACATGAGTTACCGCGGGTATCAAGCAAGACGTTCAACGGCTTTCCAAAAAAAAATGAAACGTTGCCAAATACATTTTGTAAACCAAATGGGTGAATGGACGAGCTAGGTTGCTGGTTCGCCGATCACTAGCTTTGATGGATAACAATCTAATTAAGTGCGAAAAAAAATCAAAAACTGAACTAACTTGTTTTTGTGCAAACATAGTAGAGTAGACAGGTTAAATAGATTGTTTGTTTCTATTCTTTGAAGAAACTGAGGGTACGCGAGGTGGTTGGCTAGCTTAGCTTGCTGCAAAGAGGTGCATGGTTCGAATCCCCCACGTGCGACCGGGATCGAGCGGCAGGAAGATCGTTCGGATCTAATCACAAAAAACAGAACGTTTGGAAATTACAAATTTCCTTGTTTAATAGAAGAATGTAAGATAATAACGTCTAAGCCGAGGCTTGAATCCGCGTCGGTCAGGAGACACAACTACTCTCTGGCAACTGGGCTGGGAGTCCATCGATCCACAGGAGCACCAGCGGAGCTATTCACGGGCAAAACCGTGTCGTGGCCCGCCCAACAAATCACCAAAAAATATTTGTATACTAGATATGTCCATCGCCAGCCCACATGGTTGTTAGCCCAAACGCCCAGTCCAGTAGATCAGCACAGCCGAACGAATCCATCCCCTGTTCTCTCTACACCTCGTCCAGTACTACTCGTGTACTCCACTAGAGCACGCCGCCAGCCGACGGGGATGGTCCAGCAGCCAGCTACAGCTAGTCGGAGCTAGCGGCGACCCATCCCGGCATCCCCCATTTTTTTAGCTTTTCATTATCTTGGCCCGCCAAGTTTTTTCTTTGTAGCTACGCCACTGCACAGGAGAGGTCCTATGTCATTCTAAAAAAATAAGGTTCTACGTAACGCGTTGGGCATCAAAGTGCGGGTGCTTCGCACAGAAGTCCTTTGATTGGGCTGGCCTACATATCAAACGCTCTTAGCGAACGCTCCATCTGGCTTTGTGGGTTTTTACGATTGCGAACATGAGATGGGCAAAGCGAGCGCCCCCAGCTGGCTTTGCCGATTTTTACGATTGAGAATATGAAACACAGAAAGGGAGTGCTTTGTCCGACTTTACCGGTTTTTATGATTGCAAACATGAGATGGGCAAAGCAAGCGCTCCAGCTGGCTTTTATAGTTTTCTATATAAAAAGTTATTTTTCGATTCTTATATTTTTCTTTGGTTTCTTCAATTTTTCAATTTTTTTCCTACGAAAACAGGAAATTTATTAATGTTTTCACCCGCAAAAAAAGAAATTTATTAATGTTTTGAAGAAAAAATCCATGAAATACCCAAACCATTATCCAAAATGTGAACAATCTGTGAAAAAATGAAATCAGGAACGTCTTTTTAAAATTCCATGAAATACCCAAGCATTAACCAAAATGTGCATATTTTTTGAATTTGTGAAAAAATTGAAAGCAGGAACAACTTTTGAAAATACAAACAAATTTTGATAACATGAACATTTTTTAAAATTCCGAACATTTTATTAAAAAATTGAATAGTTTTTTGAATTTGGGAACAAATTTGGAAAATAGGAACATTTTTTGAAATATCCGAATATTTTTCAAAAATGCAAACATTTTCTGAATTTTTGAACAAAGTTTCAAAACAAAAACATCTTTTGAAAAATAATTTTCAAAAAATGCAAAGATTTATTGCATTTTTTAACAAATTTGAAAAACAAGAACATTTTTTTGAAATCCCGTTCGTTTTTTGAGAAACGAAAGAATTTTTTGAATTTGTGAAAAAATATCAGAGTAGTGACATTTTGATTATTTTGAAAAACATGAATTTTTTTAATTTGTAAATAAATACAAGGACAATTTTTTAAATTAAAAAAGTAATTTTGAAGAAAAGAAAGAAGAAAATGAAAAGAAACAACATGAAAAAATTGGCCAGGAATCTTCTAGAAGGTACCCAAACAGATAAAACCTGCATGAACCTTCTAGAAGGTTCCAAAACCAGAACCGAAATCCTCTCGGTTGGCCCACTTGTTTTGCTTTATGTGAGAAGACACGATTATTTGCCGCAATGTGTGGCAAATAGGGATTGCCTACGAGTGGAGCGGAAAAACGTGTGTCCATACTTCATTACGTTAACAGAACAAGAGAAAAAACCCTAGTTGCTGGCGACTAGGTTCCTGATTTCTACTAGTTTGCCTTGCCTATGATCACCTTTCCGGCTTCCAAAGGTGGGGAGAACTACATGTGGATGCTCAAAGTCCAGCTTGTTTTTCATTTATGTTTCTTTTTTTTGGCTGCAAAGTCTCGATGGTAGAGGCAATGTTGTAGAATAAAAGTCTCATAGTTCTATCCCCATCCTAGTATGGTTGTCATGGGCAATATGCAACCTACAACGGGGCGCCTATGGCGTTTCGGTCCCGCAAGCAGTGTTGTGTTGTTTTCGTTCTCAAGGATTGTGGTCCAAGGCTTCAGCCTATTTTGGCGATGGTAGTGGCGATAGTAGTGTCAACCGTGCTCTTGTTATTGGGTATGTATATTCATTCTTTTGTGTTCTCTGTCTTCTTCCATGACAGTATGGCGACGAAGTAGCGATTAGACAATCCGCCTTGCAATGGGCGTGGTCCCGACCATAGTGTGTTCAACGATCTTAAGTTCTCACCTGTTGGGGTGGGTAGCTCATGTGGCTATTCGACACCTTTGGGGTTAGTCCAACTTGTGCAAAATTGGTTTTCTTCGGTTTCTTCACCAGATGGATGAAGAAAATTCGAGACGCAAAATATTGATCTAGAGTAAATGACCAGTGCATTCAACGATCTTCAGTTCTCACCTGCTGGGGTGGACAACCCATGTCACTATTCGACACCTTTGGGGTTAGTCCAATTTGTGCAAGATTGGTCTTCTTCGGTTTTGATGGACGAAGAAAGTCAAGACGCAAAATATTGATCTAGAGTAAATGACCACAAAGGGCTTTGATGTAACTTCATGTTTTATCTTGGCCCTCAGTTGCCTCGTTTTTGTTTGATATACCGTACTTTGTCTGATTTATCAATATGGTCGTATCATTTACTTAAAAAGCATTAGAGCTACAACAAATCCTCTAATTTTTCCTCTCCCTAGGTGTCAGTCGGTTATAGTGGGGGAGAAAACAACCACCTTCCCTATCGTCGGATCTAACTTAAGATCTTGTTTTCTATTTTATTGGTCATTGCAACAAAACAATGTGCACACATTTTTTAATGTACATTAGATTTTCCATCATGCTATGTGGAAATCAAGGACAAAACATGATGCAGAGCGTCCTACGGTCATCTCCATGTAGAACTCAATAGCTCCTTAATCCCTAAGTGGACTTATTATGAGAGCTCATGCATGTGCCATTCGACATAAGGTGAACTCACTTCTCTTCGAGCTTGACATGAATATCCATTACACTTGGTTACTACCTCATCATGGAACGTTATGTGTCCTAGGTACGAGGGTGACCCCCATCATGGAAGCCGAGGAGCCTCACCAAGTCCAAGAAGAGGAGCTAGGAGGACACATGGAAGGAGCCCAACAACTGGAAGAAGAAGCGACACATAGAAGACCTCGTGCGCACGGCCCCACTGGACCCCGTGCGCACGAGCTATCCAGAGACTTTCTGGATACCCCGTGCGCACGGGCCCTGATGTCTACTACACAACCTTCTTCTTGTAGACGTTGTTGGGCCTTCAAGTGCATAGGTTTGTAGGACAGTAGCAAATTTCCCTCAAGTGGATGACCTAAGGTTTATCAATCCGTGGGAGGCGTAGGATGAAGATGGTCTCTCTCAAACAACCCTGCAACCAAATAACAAAGAGTTTCTTGTGTCCCCAACACACCCAATACAATGGTAAATTATATAGGTGCACTAGTTCGGTGAAGAGATGGTGATACAAGTGGTATATGGATGGTAGATAAAGGTTTTTGTAATCTGAAAATATAAAAACAGCAAGGTAACTAATGATAAAAGTGAGCGTAAACGGTATTGCAATGTGTTGAAACAAGGCCTAGGGTTCATACTTTCACTAGTGCAAGTTCCCTCAACAATAATAACATAATTGGATCATATAACTATCCCTCGACATGCAACAAAGAGTCACTCCAAAGTCACTAATAGCGGAGAACAAACGAAGAGATTATGATAGGGTACGAAACCACCTCAAAGTTATCCTTTCTGATCTATCTATTCAAGAGTCCGTAGTAAAATAACATGAAGCTATTCTTTCCGTTCAATCTATCTTAGAGTTCGTACTAGAATAACACCTTAAGACACAAATCAACCAAAACCCTAATGTCACCTAGATACTCCAATGTCACCTCAAGTATTCGTGGGTATGATTATACGATATGCATCACACAATCTCAGATTCATCTATTCAACCAACACAAAGTACTTCAAAGAGTGCCCCAAAGTTCCTACCGGAGAGTCAAGACAAAAACGTGTGCCAACCCCTATGCATAGGTTCATGGGCGGAACCCGCAAGTTGATCACCAAAACATACATCAAGTGGATCAATAGAATACCCCATTGTCACCACGGGTATCCCATGCAAGACATACATCAAGTGTTCTCAAATCCTTAAAGACTCAATCCGATAAGATAACTTCAAAGGGAAAACTCAATCCATTACAAGAGAGTAGAGGGGGAGAAACATCATAAGATCCAACTATAATAGCAAAGCTCGCGATACATCAAGATCGTGCCACCTCAAGAACACGAGAGAGAGAGAGATCAAACACATAGCTACTGGTACATACCCTTAGCCCTGAGGGTGGACTACTCCCTCCTCGTCATGGAGAGTGTCGGGATGATGAAGATGGCCACCGGTGAGGGATTCCCCCTCCGGCAGGGTGCCTGAACGGGTCTAGATTGGTTTTCGGTGGCTACGGAGGCTTCTGGCGGCGGAACTCCCGATCTATTGTGCGCCCCAAAGTTTTTAGGGTATATGGGTATATATAGGAGGAAGAAGTACGTTGGTGACCTCCGGGCTGTCCACGAGGCAGGGGGCGCGCCCAGGGAGGGTGGGCGCGCCCCCACCCTCGTGGGCAGCCCGGGACTCTCCTGGTCCATCTCCGATACTCCATGGGCTTCTTCTGGTCCAAAAATAAGTTCCATGAAGTTTCAGGTCAATTGGACTCCGTTTGATTTTCCTTTTCTGCGATACTCTAAAACCAGGAAAAAAACAGAAACTGGCACCGGGCTCTGGGTTAATAGGTTAGTCCCAAAAATAATATAAAAGTGTATAGTAAAGCCCATAAACATCCAAAACAGATAATATAATAGCATGGAACAATCAAAAATTATAGATACGTTGGAGACGTATTAGCATGCTTAATTCCTGCTTGTCCTCGAGTAGGTAAATGATAAAAACAGAATTTTTGATGTGGAATGTTACCTAACATATTTATCCATGTAATTCTTTTTATTGTGGCAAGAATATTCAGATCCATAAGATTCAAGACAAAAGTTTAATATTGACATAAAATAATAATACTTCAAGCATAATAGCAAAGCAATCATCTCTTCTCAAAATAACATGGCCAAATAAAGTTATCCCTACAAAATCATATAGTCTGGCTAAGCTCCATCTTCACCACACAAAATATTTAAATCATGCACAACCCCGATGACAAGCCAAGCAATTGTTTCATACTTTTGGTGTTCTCAAACTTTTTCAATCTTCATGCAATACATGAGCGCGAGCCATGGACATAGCACTATAGGTGGAATAGAATGGTGGTTGTGGAGAAGACAAAAATGGGAAAGATAGTCTCACATCAACTATGCGTATCAGTGGGCTATGGAGATGCCCATTAATAGATATCAATGTGAGTGAGTAGGGATTGCCATGCAACGGATGCACTAGAGCTATAAGTATATGAAAGCTCAACAAAAAGAACTAAGTGGGTGTGCATCCAACTCGCTTGCTCACGAAGACCTAGGGCATTTTAAGGAAGCCCATCATTGGAATATACAAGCCAAGTTCTATAATGAAAAATTCCCACTAGTATATGAAAGTGATAACATAGGAGACTCTCTATGAAGATCTTGGTGCTACTTTGAAGCACAAGTGTGGTAAAAGGATAGTAGCATTGTCCCTTCTCTCTTTTTCTCTCATTTTTTATTTTTTTATTTGGGCCTTTTCTCCTTTTTTATGGCCTCTTTTTTTATTTAGTCCAGAGTCTCATCCCGACTTGTGGGGGAATCATAGTCTCCATCATCCTTTCCTCACTTGGGACAGTGCTCTAAAAATGATGATCATCACACTTTTATTTACTTACAACTCAAGAATTACAACTCGATACTTAGAACAAAATATGACTCTATATGAATGCCTCCGACGATGTACCGGGGTGTGCAATGACTCATGAGTGACATGTATGAAAGAATTATGAACGGTGGCTTTGCCACAAATACGATGTCAACTACATGATCATGCAAAGCAATATGACAATGATGAAGCGTGTCATAATAACGGAACGGTGGAAAGTTGCATGGCAATATATCTCGGAATGGCTATGGAAATGCCATAATAGGTAGGTATGGTGGCTGTTTTGAGGAAGATATATGGTGGGTTTATGGTACCGGCGGAAGTTGCGCGGTACTAGAGAGGCTAGCAATGGTGGAAGGGTGAGAGTGCGTATAATCCATGGACTCAACATTAGTCATAAAGAACTCACATACTTGTTGCAAAAATCTATTAGTTATCGAAACAAAGTATTACGCGCATGCTCCTAGGGGGATAGATTGGTAGGAAAAGACCATCTCTCATCCCCGACCGCCACTCATAAGGAAGACAATCAATAAATAAATCATGCTCCGACTTCATCACATAACGGTTCACCATACGTGCATGCTACGGGAATCACAAACTTTAACACAAGTATTTCTCAAATTCATAACTACTCACTAGCATGACTCTAATATCACCATCTTCATATCTCAAAACAATTATCAAGTATCAAACTTCTCATAGTATTCAATGCACTTTTTATGGAAGTTTTTATTATATCCCACTTGGATACCTATCATATTAGGACTAGTTTCATAACCAAAGCAAACTACCATGCTGTTCTAAGGCCTCTGAAAATGATATAAGTGAAGCATGAGAGTTCATCTATTTCTACAAAATAAGACCACCACCGTGCTCTAAAAAGATGTAAGTGAAGCACTAGAGCAAATGTCAAACTACTCCGAAAGATATAAGTGAAGATCAATGAGTAGTCGAACAATTATGCAACTATATGAAGACTCTCTAACATTTAATAATTTCAGATCTTGGTATTGTTGGGCAACGTAGTAATTTCAAAAAATTTCCTACGCACACGCAAGATCATGGTGATGCATAGCAACGAGAGGGGAGAGTGTGATCTACATACCCTTGTAGAACGACAGCGGAAGCGTTGTGACAACGCGGTTGATGTAGTCGTACGTCTTCACGATCCGACCGATCCAAGCACCGTTACTCCGGCACCTCCGAGTTCTTGGCACACGTTCAGCTCGATGACGATCCCCGGGCTCCGATCCAGCAAAGCGTCGGGGAGGAGTTCCGTCAGCACGACGGCGTGGTGACGATCTTGATGTTCTACCGTAAGGGGGGGCGCAGCAGCCCCTTGGCCCTTTCTCCTCTTCCCACTAAAGCCCATCAAGGCCCATTGCTTCTCCCGTAACTACCCGGTACTCCGAAAAATATCCGAATCACTCGGAACCTTTCCGATATCTGAATATAGTCGTCCAATATGTTGATCTTTACGTCTCGACCATTTCGAGACTCCTCGTCATGTCCCCGATCTCATCCGGGACTCCGAACTCCTTCGGTACATCAAAACTCATAAACTCATAATATAACTGTCATCGAAACCTTAAGCGTGCGGACCCTACGGTTCGAGAACAATGTAGACATGACCGAGACATGTCTCCGGTCAATAACCAATAGCGGGACCTAGATGCCCATATTGGCTCCTACATATTCTACGAAGATCTTTATCGGTCAGACCGCATAACAACATACGTTGTTCCCTTTGTCATCGGTATGTTACTTGCCCGAGATTCGATCGTCGGTATCTCAATACCTAGTTCAATCTCGTTATCGGCAAGTCTCTTTACTCGTTCCGTAATACATCATCTCACAACTAAATCATTAGTTGCAATGCTTGCAAGGCTTATGTGATGTGCATTACCGAGAGGGCCCAGAGATACCTCTCCGACAATCGGAGTGACAAATCCTAATCTCGAAATACGCCAACCCAACATGTACCTTTGGAGACACCTGTAGAGCTCCTTTATAATCACCCAGTTACGTTGTGACGTTTGGTAGCACACAAAGTGTTCCTCCGGCAAACGGGAGTTGCATAATCTCATAGTCATAGGAACATGTATAAGTCATGAAGAAAGCAATAGCAACATACTAAACGATCGGGTGCTAAGCTAATGGAATGGGTCATGTCAATCAGATCATTCAACTAATGATGTGATCCCGTTAATCAGATAATAACTCTTTGTCCATGGTTAGGAAACATAACCATCTTTGATTAACGAGCTAGTCAAGTAGAGGCATACTAGTGACACTCTGTTTGTCTATGTATTCACACATGTGTTATGTTTCCGGTTAATACAATTCTAGCATGAATAATAAACATTTATCATGAAATAAGGAAATAAATAATAACTTTATTATTGCCTCTAGGGCATATTTCCTTCAGGTATTTTATTCAAAAAGCAAGCGAAACAAAATGAAATAAAATGATGCTCCAAGCAAAACACATATCATGTGGCGAATAAAAATATAGCTCCAAGTAAAGTTACCGATGAACGAAGACGAAAGAGGGGATGCCTTCCGGGGCATCCCCAAGATTAGGCTCTTGGTTGTTCTTGAATATTACCTTGGGGCGCCTTGGGCATCCCCAAGCTTAGACTCTTGCCACTCCTTATTCCATAGTCCATCGAATCTTCACCCAAAACTTGAAAACTTCACAACACAAAACTTAACAGAAACTCGTAAGCTCCGTTAGTATAAGAAAATAAATCACCACTTAGGTACTGTTGTGAACTCATTATAAATTCATATTGGTGTAATATCTACTGTATTTCAACTTCTCTATGGTTCATACCCTCCGATACTACTCATAGATTCATCAAAATAAGCAAACAACACACGAAAAACAGAATCCGTCAAAAACAGAACAGTCTGTAGTAATCTGGATCGAACGTATACTTATGGAACTCATAAAATTCTAAAATAAATTTATGGACGTGAGGAATTTATCTATTAATCATCTGCAAAAATAGTTAACTAAATATCACTCTCCAAATAAAAATGGCAGCAATTCTCGTGAGCGCTAAAGTTTCTGTTTTTTACAGCAAGATCAACAAGACTTTCCCCAAGTCTTCCCAACGGTTCTACTTGGCACAAACACTAATTAAAACATAAAAACTCAATCATAACAGAGGCTAGATAAATTATTTATTACTAAACAGGAGCAAAAAGCAAGGAAAAAAATAAAGTTGGGTTGCCTCCCAACAAGCGCTATCGTTTAACGCCCCTAGCTAGGCATGATGATTTCAATGATGCTCACATAAAGGATAAGAATTGAAATATAAAGAGAGCATCATGAATAATATGACTAGCACATTAAGTCTAAACCACTTCCTATGCATAGGGATTTTGTGAGCAAACAACTTGTGGGAACAATAATCAACTAGCATAGGAAGGTAAAACAAGCATAACTTCAAAACTTTAAGCACATAGAGAGGAAACTTGATATTATTGCAATTCCTACAAGCATATATTACTCCCTCATAATAATTTTCAGTAGCATCATGAATAAATTCAACAATATAACCATCACATAAAGCATTCTTTTCATGATCTACAAGCATAGAGATTTTATTACTCTCCACATAAGCAAATATATTCTCATCAATAGTAGTGGTAGCAAACTCAACGAAATAACTATCATGTGAGGCATAATCCAATCGAAAATTAAAATCATGATGACAAGTTTCATGGATATCATTATTATTTATAGCATACAAGTCATCACAATAATCATCATAGATAGCAACTTTGTTCTCATAATCAATTGTAACCTCTTCTGAAATAGTGGATTCATCACAAAATAAAGTCACGACCTCTCCAAATCCACTTTCATCAATATAATCATCATAAATAGGAGGCATGCTATCATCATAATAAATTTGCTCATCAAAACTTGGGGGACAAAAATTATCATCTTCATCAAACATAGCTTCGCCAAGCTTGTGGCTTTGCATATCATTAGCATCATGGATATCCAAGGAATTCATACTAACAACATTGCAATCATGCTCATCATACAAGGATTTAGTGCCAAACATTCTAATGCATTCTTCTTCTAACACTTTGGCACAATTATTGGAATCCTTATTTTCACGAAAGACATTAAAAAGATGAAGCATATGAGGTATACTCAATTCCATTTTTTATAGTTTTCTTTTATAAACTAAACTAGTGCTAAAACAAGAAACAAAAAGATTCGATTGCAAGATCTAAAGATATACCTTCAAGCGCTAAGCTCCCCGGCAACGGCGCCAGAAAATAGCTTGATGTCTACTACACAACCTTCTTCTTGTAGACGTTTTTGGGCCTCCAAGTGCAGAGGTTTATAGGACAGTAGCAAATTTCCCTCAAGTGGATGACCTAAGGTTTATCAATCTGTGGGAGGCGTAGGATGAAGATGGTCTCTCTCAAACAACCCTGCAACCAAATAATAAAGAGTCTCTTGTGTCCCCAACACACCCAATACAATGGTAAATTGTATAGGTACACTAGTTCGGCGAAGAGATGGTGATACTAGTGGTATATGGATGGTAGATAAAGGTTTTTGTAATCTGAAAATATAAAAAACAGAAAGGTAACTAATGATAAAAGTGAGCGTAAACGGTATTGCAATGTGTTGAAATAAGGCCTAGGGTTCATTACTTTCACTAGTGCAAGTTCCCTCAACAATAATAACATAATTGGATCATATAATTATCCCTCAACATGCAACAAAGAGTCACTCCAAAGTCACTAATAGCGGAGAACAAACGAAGAGATTATGGTAGGGTATGAAACCACCTCAAAGTTATCCTTTCTGATCTATCTATTCAAGAGTCCACAGTAAAATAACTTGAAACTATTCTTTCCGTTCAATCTATCCTAGAGTTCGTACTAGAATAACACCTTAAGACACAAACCAACCAAAACCCTAATGTCACCTAGATACTCCAATGTCACCTCAAGTATCCGTGGGTATGATTATACGATATGCATCACACAATCTCAGGTTCATCTATTCAACCAACACGAAGTACTTCAAAGAGTGCCCCAAAGTTCCTACCGGAGAGTCAAGATGAAAACATGTGCCAACCCCTATGCATAGGTTCATGGGCGGAACCCGCAGGTTGATCACCAAAACATACATCAAGTGGATCAATAGAATACCCCATTGTCACCACGTGTATCCCACGCAAGACATCAAGTGTTCTCAAATCCTTAAAGACTCAATCCGATAAGATAACTTCAAAGGGAAAACTAAATCCATTACAAGAGAGTAGAGGGGGAGAAACATCATAAGATCCAACTATAATAGCAAAGCCCGCGATACATCAAGATCGTACCACCTCAAGAACATGAGAGAGAGATAGATCAAACACATAGCAACTGGTACATACCCTCAGCCCCGAGGGTGGACTACTCCCTCCTCATCATGGAGAGCGCCGGGATGATGAAGATGGCCACCGGTGAGGGATTTCCCCTCCGACAGGGTGCCGGAACGGGTCTAGATTGGTTTTCGGTGGCTACGGAGGCTTCTGGCGGCGGAACTCCCGGTCTATTGTGTGCCCCGAAGTTTTAGGGTATATGGGTATATATAGGAGGAAGAAGTACGTCGGTGGACCTCCGGGCTGTCCACGAGGCAGGGGGGCGCACCCAGGGGGGTGGGCGCGCCCCCCACCCTCGTGGGCAGCCCGGGACTCTCCTGGTCCATCTCCAATACTCCGTGGGCTTCTTCTGGTCCAAAAATAAGTTCCGTGAAGTTTCAGGTCAATTGGACTCCGTTTGATTTTCCTTTTCTGCGATACTCTAAAACAAGGAAAAAACAGAAACTGGCACTCGGCTCTGGGTTAATAGGTTAGTCCCAAAAATAATATAAAAGTGTATAATAAAGCCTGTAAACATCCAAAACCGATAATATAATAGCATTGAACAATAAAAAATTATAGATACGTTGGAGACGTATCAGGCCCCTGGTCCCCATGCGCACAAGCCCCCGTTGGAGCTACTGTCCTCCCCGTGCGTACAAGCATGTACCGTGCCCACGTGTAACACCCCCAATGTCATGCTACAATAATCTCCCCCTAATGGTGGCCATGTCAGAGGATTACTATGCAAATTGCCACTTGTCCAAAAATCGAAGTCAAATCCAAATTTAAATTGCAAGTGAAATTACTATTTCTCTTATCAGTAAAACTAAAATGTTCGAATAATTCTATAAATTCCCCTGATCATCTTCATGTGGAAACCAACTTCATTGGACTCACAAATAAATTCCTAGGAAATTAATAAGTGGTCTAACAGTAAATAAAATGGCCTTTTCAAAGTAAACAAATGTATAAACTTTCCCAATTAAAATAGAACCTTGTGTGTAGCCCCCAAAATATTGTATTTGAATTATAGGTGCAGTATATTGTAGATCTAATGACATTTAGGTGCCTAAGGTAAATGGAAAACCGAGACAAAAGGTTTGACAGACAAAGAAAGAAGAATGTCTCCCGTGCACTTTGACCCATCGTGAATAGTACCAGCCCAGCCCATCTCTCCCTTCCTTCAATCTCTGTACAGAAGGGCATGGCGTGGCGGTCATCCACCCCGCCGATGCCGCCGTGTTCGCCATCCCACGAGTCCCCGAGTGGATAAGAGCATCCCCAGAGCCCCCTCCACCAAACCCTAGGTCACCCATTCCTCCTCCCTCGCTTGCCCCCTTCATTTTCTTCATGCCCGAGGCGCTCATGGCCGCGCCATCGTCGTACGCGCAGCCACCGCACACCCCTCCCTGCCTCTCCATGTCCAGAAGCTCTGCGGGGGTCAACCTCATCGAATACAACTCCAGATCGGAGCTGGGAGGCCGCCACCACGTCGTCTACGCCTGTTGATTTGGATCGGGGAGCCGCCAAGACGTCGGCCGCGGCCTTCTTCCCCGACGACGACCACCGCTTCCCGACGTCGATCCGCACTGCTCCGGCAATCCCCGACCTCCCCGAGCACGCCTCCGATTCACTGTGAGCCTCTGCTCTTTTCCCCCTTATTACCCGATGCGGTTCCGTCCTCTAGAGCCTCCCCACCGCTCGATCCCTAGCGGCCAACCACCATGGGTGCAGACTTGATGATGCCATACAACCCGGTGACCATTAGCTCCCGTGCGCCGCCGGTAGCTTCACTAGGCCCCCCGCTAGGCAGATGCCCTTCCGCGGTGCTCGTACTCGAGCCGCAGCCTCGCCTTCGTCAAACTCTTGCCGCTGCTGCCGTTGAAGCTCTGCTGCGTTTGACTGCTTCCTACTGCTATTTCTTGCTACTGCTGCCGCTGCCTTGCTTGCTACTGCTTGCTCTGCCCGCTGCTGCCTTGCTTGCTACTTCTTGCTCTGCCCGCTGCCGCTGCATCTAGCGCCACTGCCTGCTGATGCGCTGGCCGCTACGTACTACTACTGCTCGCTTGCTACTGCTGCTCCTAAGTATCGCTGCTGTGCTAGCCTTGCCGCGGCTGCCGCTTTACTGCTTGCTGATGCCGCTCTTCCCTACTTCCTCCTGCTGCGTTTTTGCTGCTTCCGCCAAGCTGCTTTGCCATGGCCGTGCATGTGTGCACAGCATGCACATCCGGCTGTGTCTCTGGCCGGCTTATTTTATTAGAGAGAGGATAGTTCTAGGATTAGACTAGTCCACTAAATTGCCTAATGTGCAGATGATATGTCGGCCTCTTTTGATTAGGATAGTTTTTAATTATAAGTTTAGGTATAGCCTATGCCATGTGGGCCACACCTTCTCCATTTGACAAGTCCAACTGACCTGGTCAACTCGAATTATTATTAATTTCAGAAATTGTTCAAAACTTTGAAAATTAATAGAAAATAAACCGTAGCTCGGATCGAAAAACTTTATATATGAAAGTTGCTCAGAAAAATCCAACGAATCCGAATGCGCAGTCCATTCATCTATCACATGCCCCTAGAATGCTGAACATGGAACTTTCCCCTCTCTTTCATCTGTCCGAAAAATGCCTAACACCAGGAAAACCCCTCCGGATGTTTTTCCTCTCCGTCTTCTATGTGTAGTACTGCGTTAGATCACCCTGGCACCGCGTTTTGCCTTGTTATATTTTGTGATGCTTTGTTTGCCCCATATTTACTATTTCTCCCCCCTCTTCTTCTCCGGTAGACCCCGAGAATGACTTTGATGCAAATGAGTATGACTACATCCTCCATGACCCCTCCTTGCCAGAGCAACCAGGCAAGCAAACCCCCTTGAGCATTCCGATATCGCCTATTTCTTCCCCTCTCATGCTTGCATTAGAACTGCTACTGCTTTTTGTATGATCCTACTCTGATGCATAGCCTGTTGTTGTTACCTGCTTTCATACCTTACATGTTTATCCTAAACTGCTTAGTATAGGTTGGATAGTGATCATCAGTGACCCCCACCTTGTCCTAGTTGCCTAGCTTTATGTTCGATGACTCGATCAACGTGATCGACGTCCAGGCCCCGACACCGCACATCACCCCCCTAGTTGTACGACTCTGCAGAGTTACCATCGAGTGCCGAGGGTGGAACCTCTTACATCACTCCTGATGAGATCTCTGCAGTGTAGCTATCTGGTTGTGGTCATCGAGGGTGATTCCCTCCTTAACTACTTCCGATACTGCTCTGTCGTGCAACCCCTCAAGTGTGAACCTCGAGGGTGGATCCTCTTACGTTCACCTTGATGATAACATCGAGTGGAATTCACCGAGGGTGATTCCTTGGGTTTTCCCCTTGGTGTTAGACACACAGTTACTATGGTTACTATGACTTTGCACTGATCCATGTTACTAAAGATGGGTCGGCCCTGAGCGGTACCCGCGCGAGCTTAATTGCGAGTGATGTAGGTCGGGTTGACCTGGAAGGTGCCCGCGAGATACTTACGAGGCGTGGCCGGGCATTCTTAGCCCTTGCCGCAAGTACTCGAGACGGGGCGACGGGGTCACATCGATCGTGAGTCTCTGCTCGTTACCGCGCGTTCCTAATCCACTACGATTTGGATATTTGATCCGAGGGGCCTCTGGCCTGATAGCACTAACCATCACGTGGGCATAGTATGGGCGTTCTACGTCATATACATCAGCCGAAGCTTAATAGACGTCAGCGACTGAGCGGCGCGCGCCGGGTTGGACTGCGTAAGCTCCTGCCTTGTTGAAGGAGGTAGCTAGGTCTGCTCACCGACCGCCCACGCAACGTGCAGGAGTTCCCGGGGAGATGTCCCATGTCCCCTGGGGGCATAGGTTTAGTGCGGCGTGCTGGCCTCTCTATTAAGCCTATGTCGGGTTGCGGCGTATTGTTTGGCCGAGGCAGGGCATGACCTAGGAAAGTGTGTCCGACCGGAGTTAATCGAGCGTGGTGGGTAAGTTGGTGCACCCCTACAGGGAAGAAAACACCTATCGATAGCCTGTCCTACGGTAATGGACACTTGGAGTTGTATCCCGATCGATACAACTAGAACTGGAAACTTGAGATGAGAAATGGTTATGAGACATGTTTATGATGAATGGATAGTATGGCTCTGGGATTGCTTTCTCGCGGGGAGTCGAGAAAGGATCTCTGGCCGAGGTTGATGGCTCTACTACTCTACATTGTGTTGGTCTGTACTCTTCTATACGCTGCAAGATGCTTGAAGATGCTTGAAGATGCTAGTCTTCGATATGCTAGCCTTTCCCCTTCTTTCTGGCATTCTGCAGTTTAGTGCACAGATACAACCCTCTTCCTTTGATACAGATGCATACTTAGTTTAGATCTGATGTAAGTCTTGCGAGTACTTTGGATGAGTACTCATGGTTGCTTTGCTACCTCTTTTTCCCCATACCCGATTGTTGCGACCAGATGACGGATCCCAAGAGCCAGACGACGCCACTGATGACTACTGCTACCCCGAGGGTGACTACTACTACGTGACGGCCGCTGACGACTTGAAGTAGTTAGGAGGCTCCCAGGCAGGAGGCCTTGCCTTTTTGATCGATGTTGCTTTTGTGCTAGCCTTCTTAAGGCAAACTTGTTTAACTCATGTCTGTGCTCATATATTGTTGCTTCTTCTGACTCTTGTGTTTTTCGAGCTTATGTATTCGAGCCCTCGAGGCCCCTGGCTTGTAATATAAAGCTTGTATTATTTTAATTTGTGTCTAGAGTTGTGTTGTGATATCTTCCCGTGAGTCCTTGATCTTGATCGTACACATTTGCGTGTATGATTAGTGTACGATTGAATCGAGGGCGTCACAAGTTGGTATCAAAGCCGACTGCCTGTAGGTAGCCCCCTTTCCAACTGCTTGGCCGAAGTTGAGTCTAGTCGTCCAAAACTGTTTTACTAACTTGGCTGTGTGGCTTACGGGCCCACGTCGCCATTGGGTGGTATTAGGATCTTTTATTCCTATCCTTAATCCGGGATTCTGATCTCTCGTCTATCCGGGTTAAACATTTTACTAACTCTGACATTAGGCTCTCGAACCCACTTCCTCTCGGAGAGCCCTGACATTATTGAGGATCGCTTGCTTCGCCAGAAGATTCTGCAGATACTCCTCGATGTTTCTCAAGACACTGTGCCAACTGCCTTGCAGTTCCTGACCATCAATAATCCCCATGAATGACATCCTTGCCGCTTGTGCCTTCATCCCCAGCTGCTCTTGTTATTACAAGATACCCCTAGTACTCTCCGTTGTTCCGGGAATCCTCTGTGCCTTCTGATTTGCAGCTTCTTTTCGAACTGCGGATAATTCCCCACATTTACCGGGGATTCGTCCATCCCCAGTTGTTAATGTGTTTCTAAAAATACTTCGTAATGCTATCCGTTCTTTCGAGAACCCTCTGCAATCTATTGCTTTGGAAAGTCTTGTCTGCCTGCATTATGGTTAATTCCATATGTCTAGCAACATTCATTTACCTCCTTTGCCTCTATCATTTTGAGCCTCTTGGTTCATTGTGTTGCATTCTCACAATCATCAGTCGAACCCTGAAATTTGTTCTTCCTGCTCAGACGTCATTTTGGACCTGAGCAGGTTAATTCTCGGGCAATCAAGTTGCAAATGATTGTCCATCTAGTTCTATTCTACTTACCCATCTTTTGATCCGAGCGTCTCCTTCTAATCCCTTGCTCTGGAAATCATAAACCCCTTATAATTGTACATTGAATTATTCAGTTGCTTCTACAATCCGACGCCTTTGCATTCTTCCTCTTCTATTTGAGTACCGATACTCACATCAGATCCTTTGCCAACCTACTGATCTTTTGTTGGATTATTATCCGACAGAGTCTTTCATATTCAATAACCTTGCGAGTCCTTTTCTCGGATACATAACACCTTTGGTAAATGGTATCCTCTGCTTTGTCAACCTTGCTCTGCTTCCGAGCTTGAGTTCATTACTCCTGCAGTTTGAGGTATATGTTCCTAAGATGCCCCGATGGGTTGAACATACGCCTTCTGTAATCTGTGTGAATCGAAAGTTATGCGGAATATATCTACTCGTGTTCCATGGATAAATTTTCAACTCCACAACTTTGTCAAAAGCGAGAAGTAAATGAGATGTTATGCATTGATGTGGGAGTCGACCTTGAACTTTGTGTTCATGCCCATAGACACGATGTAGATCTTATCATGGAAGCTTCTCTTATAACCAAATGTTCCCTTGGTATAAGCTCATCTTGCATCTGTAAATTGATCTTTTGCAATCGTGGTTCCGACCATATTTTCTCCTTGATTCCATTTCCCGGACAAGTTAAAATACTTGTCTTCTGCAGATCATTTCATCTATCCAACCTCTATTTTTGATCTACCTCGAGTATTGCCCCTTGTTATCTCGAGGATATTGTGTCATTGCACTACCTCTTGTGAATTCTCGTTGGAATGATACTCCATCACCTCATTCCTAGCCTGATCGGCTATATAATTATCGAGCTAATTTTAACTGTGCTAACCGATCCTTCTTCCTGGAGCACAACTTCCGACGACAAGCTAAGCTTATGTCGATCTTCCTCATCTTATCATTTCACCTCAAAGAACAAGCTTGTTTTCGAGCTTGTGTCGCATCCGTGGTTCCAATAACCTTTCGCTTCATCATTCCTTTTGCTTGATGTCGTCGCTATTCGATGGCCTCTTCATAATACCTCGACAAAATCTGTCGTGATCCCCATCAATATACTGACTTATTTCAAGCTATCAATCGAATTCATGATGAGAAATACCATCCTCCCCCCTCGATGATTGTGTTCTCATTGACAACGTTCTTGACTTCCTGCCAACACAGACCTGATTTTGTTTGGTTATACCTTACGTTCCGAGATAATCTTGGAAATGTTCCTTTGAATCTCTTATGAACTACATACCCAATCCTTAATTGAAACACCATATCAGTGCTATCTCGAAGCATGACTGTGGTATTTAGAATATCAAGACGAACATTTGAAGCGAAATGCTAAATGCTTCTTGATCTATTATCCAAACGCCATTGTATGGGTAATATCCTAATTCATCGCTCTCCCCTTATTTAAATGCTTTTGCACTTAATGTCCTATCTGTCAGCGTTCTGGGAACGGGGGTCCCCAGACTTGCCTACCTGCGGCCTGCGGCGTGGCTCGAGGAGGGGCCCAGCACGGCCCATCTTCATCAACACAGACCCAAGACCCTCGCGAGGGGCAAAGCCTCACGGGGCGGATGACACGGAGCTTCCTCAGGCACGGCCTCATCAGGCTGGCTCGCGAGGAGGCGGAGAGATCAAGGCGGGGTACCTCACGAGGTGCCCGTGACGCAAGCCGTGACGACCAAAGGCGCCAGGCGGGCGCCAGCCGTGCAGTGTCCTCCTTTCCTCTTTGGTGCAAAGGGAGCAAGCGCAGGCGAGAGCATCAAGCAAAGGCACCCGTTTCGGTGCAACGAGACCAAGACCAGTCCAACGGCAGGGAGGAAGTCACTGTGGAGCCCAAGCCAGCGTCACCACCAGAGCCTTTGGCAGGCGAGGACCAACTTTAGTCAGGATAAGTGCACTAGATGTCCCCCTTCAAAATGGCCAATTGTTGGCGCCCTTCCCGCTCAATATTTGGGAAGAGGCCCAGGGCCTTTGCCTATAAATAGGACTAGCCACCCACAGGGTAGAAGGGAGATCGGAGATCGGATCGAAATCGGAGGGAGAATCGAGAAGAGAGAGAGAGAGAAGGGTGACTAAACTCCTCCTAGCAGTTCATCCCCCCAGCCAAGAACAGACCCTCGTGAGGCTGTTCTTCCTTGTATTGCTCATCATCATCAGCCCAAGAGGCAATCCACCACACCACACACTGGAGTAGGGTATTACACCACAACGGTGGCCCGAACCAGTATAAACCCTGTGTCTCTTGTGCTGTCCTTTCCATAGCTTAGATCTTAGCGAGGCGGAGGGGTGCAGGTAGGTAGAAGGCAAAATCTCCGCGCGTACCCCAGTGTTCGAACCTCAAGGGTCTGCTGAAACCCGAAATCCGACATTTGGCGCGCCAGGTAGGTGTGCGCCGGAATTTGTCTTCCTCCACCCCGTTCTCCTCCGACCATCGCGTCCATGTCTGACGCTCATCGGGCCCGCGCCGAGCGCCGGGCCGCTCTCGCTTCCCGCATCGCCCAGACGGCTCCTGTCGGTGGGCGTCCTCGCCGTTCCCCGTCACCTGCCATCAACGCCGCCACCGGCCCGGCGGGGGACGAGCAGCAAGCGTCGTCTCAGCATCCGTCCGTGCGGCAAGACGGCCGCACCGCTACTCCCTTGCTCATCCCAACTGGTTCTTCGTCCCGCACGCTCCGCGCACCCATGGAGGCTCGAGCTGCGCTCATCGCGGCAAACGAGCTCCTGCGCTACCGTCCCGTTGACGACGTCTTTGAAGAATGGCTCGACCGCGTCGCCGAGCTCGTCCGCGCCGCAGGGGGCTCTCCTGCGCCGTCCGTTCCGCTGCATCGCACCCCGCCCCGCGCGGGCGACGAAGCTCCGGGGGCGCCCCAGCCGCCTCCTCCTCAAGAAGGTGCCATGGCTCCAAGGCGCGTGGCCCCTGGGCGGAACCCGCTCCGTCAGGTGCCAGCGTGGCAAGAGCAGAGCTGCCAAGAAGTCCCTCGCCCACAAGAAGCTGCCCGGGCGCTCCCTGCTCCAGCACGTCACGACCATGTTCCTGCTCCCGCACGTCAAGACCCCGCGCTGCTCTCAGCCGCAGCGCGTGGGGACATGCAAGACCAAGCTCTCCGTCACCCAAGGCCTCCCGTGGCCACAGCAGGCTGCCGTGCCTTCACCACCGAGCTACGCAGCATCGCGTGGCCCGGCAAGTTCAAGCCAGACCTGCCTCCTCGTTACGACGGCACGGCCGACCCTGCGGATTTCCTCCACCTCTATGAGCTGGGCATCGAAGCTGCCAACGGAGACGAGAAGGTCATGGCGAACTGGTTTCCCATAGCGCTCAAGGACGGGGCCCGCACCTGGCTCCTGAACCTGGCTCCAGGCACGATCTCCTCCTGGGACGAGATGCGCACCCGCTTCATCGCCAACTTCCATGGTACTCCCGACCGGCCACCCGCCGTGAGCGACATGCGCCGCATCAAGCAACAACCCGGAGAGACCCTGCAGAAGTACATCCAGCGCTTCAACAACGCACGCCTCAAGATTCCCAAGGTGACCGAGGAGGCCATCATGTCAGCCTTCTCCGATGGCATGCACGACGTCAAGATGAAGGAGGAGCTGGCGATGCATGAAGACCTGTGCACTTCCTTGGAGTTGTTCAACTTGGCAACCAAGTGCGCCAGGGCTGAAGAAGGGCGTCTCTCCCTCCTCGAGCTGCCTGCCGCGGACCCAGAAGAGAAGAAGCCCAAGGCCAAGGATGTGAAGCGCAAGGGGGCTGCCGTGCTCACGGCAGAACCAGACACCAAGCGGGGCGGAGATCAGCCCGAATCTTCCAAGGGCAGTCGGTACTATGTGTACCACGACCTCCACACCCACAACACCAACGAATGTCAAGAGCTCCGAGCCGTGCGAGAAGGAAGGATCGGCCGTCGCCCCGACCGCGGTGACCGGGGCTACGGTCGAGGAGGAGGAAGGAACGCAGGACGCTGGGAAGACCGCTGCCTGCGCCAAGGGTGGCGCGATCGACCTCGCGAGGATCGCTGGCAAGACCCGCCTCGCGAGGGAGACTGGAGGGATCAGCCTCGCGAGGATCGCCCGCCAGGCAACGCAGGCCTCCCTCCGCTGCCGCCGCAGCCAAGGAGAAACGAGGACCGCCATCAGGACGAGGGGGCTGGGGGCTTCCAGGAGCCGCGCGCGATCGCCTGCATCCTGGGCGGGGCTCAAGCCCCAGCCTCTCAACGCATCTTCAAGCAGTTCGCCCGCGAAGTGAATGCAGTCCTCCCCAAGCTCGAAGCCACGCGCCCTCTCAGGTGGTCGGCGTGCGCCATCACGTTCAGCTCAGCAGATCAGCTCAAGTGTGCGGCCACAGCCGGAGTCCTCCCGATGCTTTGTTCCCCAATCATCAGCAACGTGGTGGTCACCAGGACCCTCATCGATGGCGGGGCAGGGCTCAACGTCCTATCCGTGGAAACATTCAACAATCTTCAAGTGCCCTACAACCAGCTTCAGCCAACCAAGCCTTTCTCCGGAGTCACCGACGGCTCCACGGTCCCGATTGGGCAGGTCCGCCTCCCTGTCACCTTTGGGGCATGCGACAACTACCGCACCGAGCTCATCGACTTCGACGTCGCTCACATTCGCCTGCCGTACAACGCCATCCTAGGGTACCCAGCGCTGGCCAAGTTCATGGCCGTAACTCACCACGGCTACAACATCCTCAAGATGCCAGGAAGTGGCGGAGTCATCACGGTGCCCTGTGAAGAGAAGGACGCGGTGTGTTCCCTGGAACGAGCCTTTCAGGCCGCATCGCTGGAAGACCCGGATCGCGGAAGCAGGAGGCTTCCTGAGACCGCCCCAAGAAGAAGAAGACATCGTCCGACCCAGCCCCTCAGGAGGCAGGCCCCTCAGGGCCCGCGCCTGCCTAGGGGGAACCTCATTCCATCGCATAGGAAAGCGCGCCCGGTGCCCTCCTCAGGCAGGGCTCGGGGGCTCTCCCCTGGAGGGCCACCGACCTGGCTAAGGTCACGAGGGAGGCGCTTGGGCACCACATGGAGGCGTGTTTCGAAGCACGTTCCCCTCAAGAAGGAGTAAGGCAAGGAGGGCCAGACCCTCAGGAGTTCGTCAGCAAGGCCATTCAGGAGCTACAGGAGTCAAGAGTCATGAGAGGCGGCCACCGCCTACCAGTTGTGGCTCCCCATCCAGGCGAGGATGGTGGGCTGCGCGTCTGCATCGACATACCAGGGCTCAATCGAGTCGCCTCTCTAGAGCGCCTCTGGCCCTCGCAAGTGGGGCGCTGCGAAGGTCCACCCCACAGCTATGTTCGCATGCCTTACGGCTTACCGAACGCGGCTGCCACGTACCAGCGCCTCATGAGGGGCATCATGGAGGCTCAAGAGGCCAGGCGTTCCGCAGCCCTGGCGGAGATGGAGATGGTTCGCGAGGAGCCACCAGCGCCTCCGGAGCCTCCCGAGGCCCCTGGGCCTGGGGGATCGTGAGGATCTGCTTCTGTAGCCCATCGAGTCTGCTACGCCAACACTCCTTCGTCCTCAACATCAGTGACATCTTTCAAGTTTCATTTCCAGCTGGGAGCGCCCCCCAGGGCTGCATTATTCCCAGGCCGCGTGGGTCCGTCCCTGCGGCATGTATCCCTTTTATTCTATGTTGTTAGCTTACCTTGTTGGGGGCGCCCCTCGGGCTGCATCATCCCCAAGTCGCTTGGGCCTGACCCAGTGATGTCCGCCTTCCCAGCATCTATTTGAATGAATCCACTCCTTCGCGGCTAATGTGTTTGACCTAGTTGCCCGCTCAACTGACGCCAAGTGACGGAGCTGCTCCCAAACGGCACGACGCTTGCGCATGGGTCCGTCCCTGCAACGCCGACAAACCTGAATGGCTGAGCTCTGGCCGCGGCAGCCCCGCATGGTGCCACCTTGTCAAGCCTTCAGTGCCTCATCGCCCCTCGGAAGCAATCAACGGCTGACTGTCAATTGTCATGGCAACCCCTCGTTCTTTCTATGATGGGTCTACAGGATCTCCTAAAGGAGCTGCGTCAGGCGAGGCCCTTGCGGTGTCTCCTTCACTCTCATCCGCGCGAACTGCTTGCACGTTAAAGGGGGGGGTGCCTGAGCATCGCGACTCAGGGCTCCTATTGGCTCTCCAGCCCTCACCCTCTGGCCTTGTCCATGGCATCGCGACCTGGCATACCAGCGACGGCTGATACTTGCTCGAGGGCCGGGACCCGAGGACGTAGAGCAGAAAGGGGAGCAAAGGCGAGAGGGGAGGGACACGCGAGGACCTCGCCGAGCAACCTCACGCCTGCCGATGCACGGACCCGGCGACACACCAGAGAGCGGCCCCTAATTCTCGAGATAAGTCACCACCCGGAAGCACCAGCTACCGTGGCACCATCCCCGCACCTAATGCAATCCCGTGTTAGCGACACCGCTCTCCTTTCTCACCGAACGATGGCTGCTTGAGCACCAAAGGGGACCTCCTGAGCATCGTGACTCAGGGGCTCTTACCGGACCCCGGGTCGCTCACCTCCTGGCCTTGACCACGGCATCAGGACCTGGCATACCAGCGACGGCTGAAGCCGCCTTGGGACTGGGACCTGTCGGCGCAGAGCACCAAGCCCTCGTGAGGTTCGAAAGGGAGAACTGAGCTAAGATGGAATGAGCAACTTGCACAATTCTACGACAAGGGTTATATTAACAAAACAGGATCACAGGCACCTTACAAGCCCCCACGGGACGCGTCTTTGATTCCTCGCAGGGAACAGATCCTAAAAGGACGCTAACTACACGCGCCCCTGCAAAAGACGCCATCATCAAAAGTGGGCCGTCAAGCACCGGCGCCAACCCCATCCAGATCAGAGTCAGCGATGGCCTGACGAGCCCGCCCTGCTCCAGGAGCGGCGCCGGCTCGGGGGCTCGTAGCTGTCATCGCTCGTCTCCGGAGTCGCGAAGAGCTCGCCGGAGTCGCTGGAACCTCCGACGCCTCCGCTGCCTGAGGAGCCGCCAAGAGAGCGGTTGGTGGGCCCAGTCCTCGCCGTAGCAGGGTCCCGACCACCTCTCCTGGGGCAGCACTCCAGCCGGCGCCCGTTAGCATCGAAGACCTTGAAGAACATCACCGAAGCACCGTCGTATTCCAAGTGGATCGCGAGGGCGCCTCTTGCCCTGCAAACCCGGGCGATTTCGCTCCAGCCTCGAGTCATGAAGACCTCGCCCGGGGCAACGACTGCGACCTCTGCCTCGGTCGCGAGGGTGCTGCAGCCGGCGTGCTACAGCCAAAGCTTCAGGAGTTCTCCCTGCGGGATGATGGAGGCGAAGAAGGGAGGAAGGCGAATCCAAGACTGAGGAGGCATGGCGGCATGGAGCACGAACTCTCGGGAGGAGCCCTCGGTGTGGACCCCAAGGGGGACGACCCACACCTTCGTTACCCGTCGGCGCCGACGGCGGTGCCACCCGTGGCGATCGGCATCGACTCTTTCAGAGCCCACGATGTGGGCGTACAAGGGAAGCGGGAACCCCGGCGGTGGCCGCTCGCACCAGGGCCTCGACACCACCTGATGGGCCCCCTCGTCCCGGCCGCGGAGGGCGAGCCGTTTCTTCGGCGGGAGCGGGTCTGGTTCCTCTCGGGGAGCCTTCCCTTCTCTGCCGCCGAGAACCGGCAGATCGGAGCCATCGCAGCAAGACGGAGCAAGGACCGGGAAGAAGGAGAAGCAAGAAGGGATGGACTGGAAGGGCGCGCGCCGTTCCGTACTTATGGCCGGCGAAGGCCAACCGCCGACCTCCATGATCGCAGGTAATCATGACCCGCTTTGCATGCAGGGACTTGTCCAGTCCGTGTAGTTGCTGAGGCGCCGTGGGAAGTGGAGACGCCCACGTCCAATCAACCGCCACGCGGCGCCCAAGGCCGCAGGCTATTAGGGTCCGCGGCGCTTCGCTCTTGCCCTTTCGCCTCCCTGCACGGCCAAGTCCGGGCGCGCCTTGGGCCCGGGGGCTACTGTCGGCATTCTGGGAACGGGGGTCCCCAGACTTGCCTGCCTGCGGCCTGCGGCGTGGCTCGAGGAGGGGCCCAGCACGGCCCATCTTCATCAACACAGACCCAAGACCCTCGCGAGGGGCAAAGCCTCGCCGGGCGGACGACACGGAGCTTCCTCAGGCACGGCCTCATCAGACTGGCTCGCGAGGAGGCGGAGAGATCAAGGCGGGGCACCTCACGAGGTGCCCGTGACGCAAGCCATGACGACCAAAGGCGCCAGGCGGGCGCCAGCCGCGTAGTGTCCTCCTTTCCTCTTTGGTGCAAAGGGAGCAAGCGCAGGCGAGAGCATCAAGCAAAGGCACCCGTTTCGGTGCAACGAGACCAAGACCAGTCCAACGGCAGGGAGGAAGTCATTGTGGAGCCCAAGCCAGCGTCACCACCAGAGCCTTTGGCAGGCGAGGACCAACTTTAGTCAGGATAAGTGTACCAGATGTTCCCCTTCAAAATGGCCAATTGTTGGCGCCCTTCCCGCTCAATATTTGGGAAGAGGCCCAGGGCCTTTGCCTATAAATAGGACTAGCCACCCACAGGGTAGAAGGGAGATCGGAGATCAGATCAAAATCGGAGGGAGAATCGAGAAGAGAGAGAGAGAGAAGGGTGACTGAACTCCTCCTAGCAGTTCATCCCCCCAGCCAAGAACAGACCCTCGCGAGGCTGTTCTTCCTTGTATTGCTCATCATCATCAGCCTAAGAGGCAATCCACCACACCACACACTGGAGTAGGGTATTACACCACAACGGTGGCCCGAACTAGTATAAACCCTGTGTCTCTTGTGCTGTCCTTTCCATAGCTTAGATCTTAGCGAGGCGGAGGGGTGCATGTAGGTAGAAGGTGAAATCTCCGCGCGCACCCCAGTGTTCGAACCTCAAGGGTCTGCCGGAACCCGAAATCCGACACTATCATGTATATCATGCTTCGCTTTTCTTTGGGAAGGATATACTCTCAATTCTTGTGTGAAACACATTTTCCTTTCCATTGGTCTGTTAAGTTTGATAGACACATTTTCCTTTCCGTTGGTTTGATTAACCTCTCTTATAAATTTTATGATCTAAGAAGCAATAAATCCCTGCTTAAGTAAGCACCTCGGTGCCCAACTCTGTCAGTAAGACCCTGTTATTATTGTTGATAACATTCCGGTAACCATCAAAGGACAAGAACTTTGCCTTTTGGTCCGCCTCGTTTCAACGAGCAGGAAAATTGTTCTCTTCGCCCCTCGCCCTTGGTACCAACGTTGTTGCCAACATAACTGACATGCTATCCTCTGACATGCCTTGCTATCATGACCGTGCAAGATGTCAGCACCCTTCCTACTTTGTAACCCACATGGTGGGCCCATAACCCACAGTTCCACAGGATCGAAACTTGACTCTCCCGTACATCCCTGTTTTCAAAAATTATTCCTCGCACTTGGCTTCATATGTAAATCATGAGCCACATTCCTAGCGATCTATTATGGTATCAGACGCAATACCTATTCCCATTGCTCTGAACCCCTTTCACCCTCTGTTTCAGGCAACGAACGATTGCCTACCCGGTTGAAGCTTCTTACTGCACCTTCTTACCTTGCTCTCGATGACTTTCTTGAATTTCAACTCAAGGGATGCCTCTATGCCATGTTCACTGGGATAACCCCCAGGTAACTATCTTGTGTTGAGCTCCGTCCTTCCTAAGTCTTTCCCCCTTACTCCACCTCTTAAATCTCGGGACGCGATTTCTTGTAGTGGAGGAGATTTGTAACACCCCCAATGTCATGCTACAATAATCTCCCCCTAATGGTGGCCATGTCATAGGATTACTATGAAAATTGCCACTTGTCCAAAAATCGAAGTCAAATCCAAATTTAAATTGCAAGTGAAATTACTATTTCTCTGATCAGTAAAACTAAAATGTTCGAATAATTCTATAAATTCCCCTGATCATCTTCATGTGGAAACCAACTTCATTGGACTCACAAATAAATTCCTAGGAAATTAATAAGTGGTCTAACAGTAAATAAAATGGCCTTTTCAAAGTAAACAAATGTATAAACTTTCCCAATTAAAATAGAACCTTGTGTGTAGCCCCCAAAATATTGTATTTGAATTGTAGGTGCAGTATCTTGTAGATCTAATGTCATTTAGGTGCCTAAGGTAAATGGAAAACTAAGACAAAAGGTTTGACACACAAAGAAAAAAGAATGTCTCCTGTGCACTTTGGCCCACCGTGAATAGTACCAGCCCAGCCCATCTCTCCCTTCCTTCAATCTCTGTACAGAAGGGCGTGGCATGGCGGCCATCCACCCCGCCGATGCCGCCGTGTTCGCCATCCCACGAGTTCCCGAGTGGATAAGAGCATCCCCAGAGCCCCCTCGACCAAACCCTAGGTCACCCATTCCTCCTCCCTCGCTTGCCCCCTTCGTTTTCTTCATGCCCGAGGCGCTCATGGCCGCGCCGTCGTCGTACACGCAGCCACCGCACACCCCTCCCTGCCTCTCCATGTCCAGAAGCTCTGCGGGGGCCGACCTCATCGAATACAACTCCAGATCGGAGCTGGGAGGCCGCCACCACGTCGTCTACGCCTGTTGATTTGGATCGGGGAGCCGCCAAGATGTCGGCCGCAGCCTTCTTCCCCGACGACGACCACCGCTTCCCGGCGTCGATCCGCACAGCTCCGGCAATCCTCGACCTCCCCGAGCACGCCTCCGATTCACTGTGAGCCTCTGCTCTTTTCCCCCTTATTACCCGATGCGGTTCCGTCCTCTAGAGCCTCCCCACCGCTCGATCCCGAGCGGCCGGCCACCATGGGTGCGGACTTGATGATGCCATACAACCCGGTGACCATTAGCTCCCGTGCGCCGCCGGTAGCTTCACTAGGCCCCCCGCTAGGCAGACGCCCTTCCGCGGTGCTCGTACTCGAGCCGCAGCCTCGGCTTCGTCAAACTCTTGCCGCTGCTGCCGTTGAAGCTTTGCTGCGTTTGACTGCTTCCTACTGCTATTTCTTGCTACTGCTGTCGCTGCCTTGCTTGCTACTGCTTGCTCTGCCCGCTGCTGCCTTGCTTGCTACTTCTTGCTCTGCCCGCTGTCGCTGCATCTAGCGCCACTGCCTGCTGATGCGCTCGCCGCTGCCTACTACTACTGCTCGCTTGCTACTGCTGCTCCTAAGTATCGCTGCTGTGCTACATCTGCCTTGCCGCGGCTGCCGCTTTACTGCTTGCTGATGCCGCTCTTCCCTACTTCCTCCTGCTGCGTTTTTGCTGCTGCCGCCAAGCTGCTTTGCCATGGCCGTGCATGTGTGCACAACATGCACATCCGGCTGTGTCTCTGGCCGGCTTATTTTATTAGAGAGAGGATAGTTCTAGGATTAGACTAGTCCACTAAATTGCCTAATGTGCAGATGATATGTCGGCCTCTTTTGATTAGGATAGTTTTTAATTATAAGTTTAGGTATAGCCTATGCCATGTGGGCCACACCTTCTCCATTTGACAAGTCCAACTGACCTGGTCAACTCGAATTATTATTAATTTCAGAAATTGTTCAAAACTTTGAAAATTAATAGAAACTAAACCGTAGCTCGGATCGAAAAAATTTATATATGAAAGTTGCTCAGAAAAATCCAACGAATCCGAATGCGTGGTCCATTCATCTGTCACATGCCCCTAGAATGCTGAACATGGAACTTTCCCCTCTCTTTCATCTGTCCGAAAAATGCCTAACACCAGTAAAACCCCTCTGGATGTTTTTCCTCTCCGTCTTCTACGTGTAGTACTGCGTTAGGTCACCCTGGCATCGCGTTTTGCCTTGTTATATTTTGTGATGCTTTGTTTGCCCCATATTTACTGTTTCTCCCCCCTCTTCTTCTCCGGTAGACCCTGAGAATGACGTTGATGCGAATGAGTATGACTACATCCTCGACGACCCCTCCTTGCCAGAGCAACCAGGCAAGCAAACCCCCTTGAGCATTCCGATATCGCCTATTTATTTCCTTCTCATGCTTGCATTAGAACTTCTACTGCTTTCTGTATGATCCTACTCTGATGCATAGCCTGTTGTTGTTACCTGCTTTCATACCTTACCTGCTTATCCTAAACTGCTTAGTATAGGTTGGATAGTGATCATCAGTGACCCCCACCTTGTCCCAGTTGCCTCGCTTTATGTTCGATGACTCGATCAACGTGATCGACGTCCATGCCCCGACACCGCACATCACCCCGTAGTTGTACGACTCTGCAGAGTTACCATCGAGTGCCGAGGGTGGAACCTCTTACATCACTCCTGATGAGATCTCTGCAGTGTAGCTATCCGGTCGTGGTCATCGAGGGTGTTTCCCTCCTTAACTACTTCTGATACTTCTCTGTCGTGCAACCCCTCAAGTGTGAACCTCGAGGGTGGATCCTCTTACGTTCACCTTGATGATAACATCGAGTGGAATTCACCGGGGGTGATTCCTTGGGTTTTCCCCTTGGTGTTAGACACAGAATTACTATGGTTACTATGACTTTGCACTAATCCATGTTACTAAAGACGGGTCGGCCCTGAGCGGTACCCGCACGAGCTTAATTGCGAGTGATGTAGGTCGGGTTGACCTGGAAGGTGCCCGCGAGATACTTACGAGGCGTGGCCGGGCATTCTTAGCCCTTGCCGCAAGTACTCGAGACGGGGCGACGGGGTCACATCGATCGTGAGTCTCTGCTCGTTACCGCGCGTTCCTAATCCACTACGATTTGGATATTTGATCCGAGGGGCCTCTGGCCTGATAGCACTAACCATCACGTGGGCATAGTATGGGCGTTCTGCGTCGTATACATCAACCGAAGCTTAATAGACGTCAGCGACCGAGCGGCGCGCGCCGGGTTGGACTGCATAAGCTCCTGCCTTATTGAAGGAGGTAGCTAGGTCTGCTCACCGGCCGCCCACGCAATGTGTAGGAGTTCCCGGGGGAGATGGCCCATGACCCCTGGGGGCATAGGTTTAGTCCGACGTGCTGGCCTCTCTATTAAGCCTAGGTCGGGTTCCGGCGTATTGTTTGGCGAGGCCGGGCATGACCCAGGAAAGTGTGTCCGACCGGAGTTAATCGAGCATGGTGGGTAAGTTGGTGCACCCCTGCAGGGAAGAAAACATCTATCGATAGCCTGTCCTACGGTAACGGACACTTGGAGTTGTATCCCGATCGATAAAACTAGAACTGGAAACTTGAGATGAGAAATGGTTATGAGACATGTTTATGATGAATGGATAGTATGGCTCTGGGATTGCTTTCTCACAGGGAGTCGAGAAAGGATCTCTGGCCGAGGTTGATAGCTCTACTACTCTACATTGTGTTGGTCTGTACTCTTCTATATGCTGCAAGATGCTTGAAGATGCTTGAAGATGCTAGTCTTCGATAGGCTAGCCTTTCCCCTTCTTTCTGGCATTCTGCAGTTTAGTCCATAGATACAACCCTCTTCCTTTGATATAGATGCATACTTAGTTTAGATCTGATGTAAGTCTTGCGAGTACTTTGGATGAGTACTCATGGTTGCTTTGCTACCTCTTTTTCCCCATACCCGATTGTTGCGACCAGATGACGGATCCCAAGAGCCAGACGACGCCACTGATGACTACCGCTACCCCGAGGGTGACTACTACTACGTGACGGCCGCTGACGACTTGAAGTAGTTAGGAGGCTCCCAGGCAGGAGGCCTTGCCTTTTTGATCGATGTTGCTTTTGTGCTAGCCTTCTTAAGGCAAACTTGTTTAACTCATGTCCGTGCTTATATATTGTTGCTTCCGCTGACTCTTGTGTTTTTCGAGCTTATGTATTCGAGCCCTCGAGGCCCCTGGCTTGTAATATAAAGCTTGTATTATTTTAATTTGTGTCTGGAGTTGTGTTGTGATATCTTCCCGTGAGTCCTTGATCTTGATCGTACACATTTGCGTGTATGATTAGTGTATGATTGAATTGAGGGCGTCACACCACGGGGGGGGGGGGGGTACTTTAGCCCGTGCGCATGGGCATGCCTGTGAACTGGACAGGGAATGCCCTTTTACCCTCCATTTCGTCCCTCTCCTCCAGCCACCTATATATTTCATACCTAGGTCATTTTCTAGGGTGAGCAAACTATATTTGAGATCTAGAAAGCTTTGCTCCTATCTACCCTCTCCCATGGAGATCAAGACCTCCTAGGAGGAGATCCCTAGTGGAGAGCATGACCCCTTTTAGGGAAGATCCATCTTAGATTCAAGAGCCCATCTCCTTCATAGGATTTGGGATGAACTTTAACATGTATCCTTGTTCACTAGGTATGGAGATACCGATGATCGAATCTCGGGCAAGTAACATATCACCGGACAAAGGAAATTGTATACGGGGTTATCTGAATTCTCGACATCGTGGTTCAACTGATAAAGATCTTCGTTGAATATGTGGGAATCAATATGGGCATCCATGTCCCACTATTGATTATTGACCAGAGAAGTCTCTCGATCATGTCTTCATGTTCCTGAACCCGTAGGGTCGCATGTTTAATGTTCGATAGCGCAAGGGTAGCATTGAGATATTAAAAGTGAAAAGTCCGAGGTTGTTTAGAGTCCCGGATGAGATTAGGAATATCATGAGGAGCTCTTGAATGGTCCGGATGTAAATATTTATATATGGGAAGTCATATTTTAGTCATCGGAAAGGTTTCGGGTTTGCCGGCAGTGTGTTGGGAGCCTCGAAAGGGTTCCAGAGGTCAACCGGGGTCCACCTGCCCCGGGGTCACATGGGCTATAGGGGGTGCGCCTTGCCTTGGTTGGGCTAGGTGCACCAGCCCCCTTAAGGGCCCATGTTCCTAGGACTGGGGGGCACCCTAGGTGGAGGCACCCTCTTGGCTTGGGGGCCACTCATCCCTTGGCCCTGCTCCCTCCCTTGGAGGAGGGGTCTAGGGCCGGCACTCCACTCCCTCACCCCTATAAGTAGGGGGAAGACGCAGGGGGTAGCACCCTTTCGGCCCTCTGTCTCTCCCAATTCCTCCCACCTTTCTCTGATACGCGCTTGGTGAAGCTGTGCCGGAATTCCGCTGCCACAACCATACCACCGTGCTGGTTGCGATCTCATCTACCTCCTCTCTCTCACTTGTTGGATCAAGGAGAGGACGCTATCGAGCTGAACATGTGCTAATCTCGGAGGTGTCGTCTGTTTGGCACTAGATCGGATTGCATCACAATTGGATCGTGAAGAGTACGATGATACGTCCATTTTGCATCATGCTTTTATATCGATATTTATTGCATTATGGGCTATTACTACACATTATATCACAATACTTATGCCTATTCTCTATTATTTTACAAGGTTTACATAAAGAGGGAGAATGCCGACAGCTGGGATTCTGGGCTGGAAAAGGAGCAAATATTAGAGACCTATTCTGCACAGCTCCAAAAGTCCTGAAACTTCATGGAAGTTATTTTCAGGATATATAAAAAATACTGAGCGCAAGAAGTACCACAGGGGGCCACTCACCAGCCATGAGGGTGGGGGGTGCGCCGTACCCCCTGGGCGCACCCCCTGCCTCGTGGGCCCCCTGGTGGCCCTCCGATGCCCATCTTCTGCTATATGGAGTCTTTCATTGAGGAAAAAATCATAAGCAAGCTTTCGGGACGAGACTCCACCCCACGAGGTGGAACCTTGGCGGAACCAATCTAGGGCTCTGGCAGAGCTGTTCTGCCGGGGACACTTCCCTCCGGGAGGGGAAAATCATTGCCATCGTCATCACCAATGCTCCTCTCATCGGGAGGGGGCCAATCTCCATCAACATCTTCACCAGCACCATCTCCTCTCAAACCCTAGTTCATCTCTTGTATCCAAATCTTGTCTCGAAGTCGGGGATTGGTACGTGTAGGTTGCTAGTAGTGTTGATTACTCCTCGTAGTTGATGCTAGTTGGTTTATTCGGTGGAAGATCATATGTTCATATGCTATATGCATATTAATACCCCTCTGATTATGAACATGAATATGCTTTGTGAGTAGTTACATTTGTTCCTGAGGACATGGGAGAAGTCTCGCTATTAGTAGTCATGTGAATTTGGTATTCGTTCGATATTTTGATGAGATGTATGTTGTCTCTCCTCTAGTGGTGTTATGTGAACGTCGACTACATGACACTTCACCATTATTTGGGCCTAAAGGAAGGCATTGGGAAGTAATAAGTAGATGATGGGTTGCTAGAGTGATAGAAGCTTAAACCCTAGTTTATGCGTTGCTTCGTAAGGGGCTGATTTGGATCCATATGTTTCATGCTATGGTTAGGTTTACCTTAATACTTTTTTTGTAGTTGCGGATGCTTGCAATAGGAGTTAATCATAAGTGGGATGCTTGTCCAAGTAAGGACAGCACCCAAGCACCGGTCCACCCACATATCAAATTATCAAAGTACCAAACGCGAATCATATGAACATGATGAAAACTAGCTTGACGATAATTCCCATGTGTCCTCGGAGCGCTTTCTTCTATATAAGAGTTTGTCCAGGCTTGTCCTTTGCTACAAAAAGTATTGGGCCACCTTGCTGCACTTTATTTACTTTTGTTACTTGTTGCTCATTACAAATTATCTTATCACAAAACTATCTATTACCTATAATTTCAGTGCTTGCAGAGAATACCTTGCTGAAAACCGCTTATCATTTCCTTCTGCTCTTCGTTGGGTTCGACACTCTTACTTATCAAAAGGACTAAGATAGATCCCCTATACTTGTGGGTCATCAAGACTCTTTTTTGGCGCCGTTGCTGGGGAGTGAAGCGCCTTTGGTAGGTGGAATTTGGTAAGGAAAGATTTATACACTGAGCTGAAATTTACTGTCACTTGTTACTAGGGAAAGTAATCCTTTGAGGGGCTTGTTCGGGGTATCTTCACCCCGACCAGTAGAGAAAAGAGTTGCTCCTCAACCTAATGAACCTACTGAACCTACTGAAAATGAAAATGTCTACTTTGAAATTCCTTCGGGTATGATAGAAAAACTGCTAGCTAATCCTTTTGCAGGAGATGGAACATTACATCCTGATGACCACCTAATATATGTGGATGAAGTTTGTGGATTATTTAAGCTTGCAAGTATGACGGATGATGTTATCAAGAAGAAGGTCTCCCCTTTATCTTTGAAGGGAGATGCATTGACATGGTATAGGCTATGTGATGATATGGGATCATGGAACTACAAACGATTTAAATTGGAATTTCATCAGAAGTTTTATCCTATGCATCTTGTTCATCGTGATCGCAATTATATATATAATTTTTGGCCTCGTGAAGGAGAAAGCATCGCTCAAGCTTGGGGGAGGCTTAAATCAATGTTATATTCATGCCCCAATCATGAGCTCTCAAGAGAAATGATTATCCAAAATTTTTATGCTCGGCTTTCTGATAACAATCGCACCATGCTCAATACTTCTTGTGCGTGCTCTTTTATGATGAAGACTATTGAATTCAAATTGGATTTATTGGAAAGAATTAAATGCAACTCTGAAGATTGGGATCTCGACGAAGGTAAGGAGTCAGGTATGACACCTAAGTTTGATTGTGTTAAATCTTTTATGGATACCGATGTTTTCCGTTAATTTAGCACTAAATATGGGCTTGACTCTGAGATAGTAGCTTCTTTTTGTGAATCTTTTGCTGCTCATGTTGATCTCCCTAAGTAGAAGTGGTTTAAATATCATCCTCCCATAGAAGTAAAAGTAGCTGCACCTATTATGGTTGAAGAAAACACTATCACTTATAATGGTCCTATTATTCCTACTGCTTATGTTGAGAAACCACCTTTTCCTGTTAGGATAAAAGATCATGCTAAAGCTTCAACTATGGTTCGTAAAAGCAATATTAGAACCTATACACCTCCTGAGCAAGTTAAAGTTGAACCTAATATTGCTATTGTTAAAGATCTCCTGGCTGATAATATTGATGGGCATGTTATTTATTTCTATGATGAAACTGCTAGAATTGCTAAACCTTGTGCTAAAGATAAACATAGACCTATGGTAGGCATGCCTGTTATTTCTGTTAAAATAGGAGATCAGTGTTATCATGGCTTGTGTGATATGGGTGCTAGTGCTAGTGCAATACCTATTGACTTATACAAAGAAATTATGCATGATATTGCACCTGTTGAGTTAGAAGATATTGATGTCATAATTAAACTTGCCAATAGAGATACTATTTCACCAATTGGGATTGTTAGAGATGTTGAAGTCTTGTGTGGGAAAACTAAACATCCTGCTGATTTTCTTATTCTTGGTTCCCCATAAGATAGCTTTTGTCCCATTATATTTGGTAGACCCTTCTTAAACACTGTTAATGCTAGGATAGACTGTGAAAAGGATGTTGTTACTACTGGTTTAGGTGATATGTCTCATGAGTTCAACTTTTCTAAATTTTGTAGACAACACCGTGAAGAGGAATTGCCTAGTAAAGATGAAATTATTGGTCTTGCTTCTATTACCGTACCTCCTAGTGATCCTTTATAACAATATTTGCTAGACCATGAAAATGATATGCGTATGAATGAAAGAAGGGAAATAGATAAAGTGTTCTTTAAACAGGGACCTATTCTGAAACACAACTTGCCTGTTGAAATCTTAGGGGATCCTCCTCCACCCAAGGGTGATCCCTTGTTTGAGCTTAAACCATTGCCTGATACTCTTAAATATGCTTATCTTGATGAAAATAAGATATATCCTATTATTATTAGTGCTAACCTTTCAGAGAAGGAGGAAGAAAAAATATTGAAAACTCTGAAGAAGCACCGTGCTGCTATTGGATATACTCTTGATGATCTTAAGGGCATTAGTCCCACTCTATGTCAACATAAAATAAATTTGGAGAAAGATGCCAAACCATTTATTGATCATCAACGACGGCTGAATCCTAAGATGAAATAAGTGGTAAGAAAAGAAATACTAAAGATCCTTGAGGCAGGTATAATTTATCCCGTTGCTGATAGTCAGTGGGTAAGTCCTGCCCATTGTGTTCCTAAGAAGGGAGGTATTACTGTCGTTCCTAATTATAAAGATGAAATTGATTCCACAAAGAATTATTACAGGTTATAGGATGGTAATTGATTTCTGCAAACTAAATAAGGCTACTAAAAAAGATCATTACCCCTTACCTTTCATTGATCAAATGCTAGAAAGATTATCCAAACATACACATTTTTTTCTTTCTAGATGGTTATTCTGGTTTCTCTCAAATACCTGTGTCAGCTGATGATCAATTAAAGACCACTTTTACTTGCCCTTTTGGTACTTTTGCTTATAGACGTATGCCTTTTGGTTTATGTAATGCACCTGCTACCTTTAAAAGATGCAAGATGGCTATATTCTCTGACTTTTGTGAAAAGATTTGTGAGGTTTTCATGGACGATTTCTCTGTTTATGGATCCTCTTTTGATGATTTCTTAAGCAACCTTGATCGAGTTTTGCAGAGATGTGAAGAAACTAACCTTGTCTTGAATTGGGAGAAGTGCCACTTTATGGTTAACGAAGGTATTGTCTTGGGGCATAAAATTTCTGAAAGGGGCATTGAAGTTGATAAAGCTAAAGTTGATGCTATTGAAAAGATGCCGTGTCCCAAGGACATCAAAGGTATAAGAAGTTTCCTTGGCCATGCCGGCTTTTATAGGAGGTTCATTAAGGACTTCTCAAAAATTTCTCGGCCTCTGACTAATTTATTACAAAAAGATATACCATTCGTCTTTGATGATGATTGTGTTGAAGCATTTGAAATACTTAAGAAAGCATTGATCTCTGCACCTATTGTTCAGCCACCTGATTGGAATTTACCTTTTGAAATTATGTGTGATTCTTGCGATTATGCTATAGGTGCTGTTCTAGGGCAAAGAGTTGATGAGAAATTAAATGTTATTCAATATGCTAGTAAAACTCTAGACAATGCCCAGAGAAATTATGCTACTACCGAAAAAGAATTCTTAGCAGTTGTATTTGCTTGTGATAAGTTTAGACCTTATATTGTTGATTCTAAAGTAACTATTCACACTAATCATGCTGCTATTAAATATCTTATGGAAAATAAAGATGCTAAACCTAGACTTATTAGATGGGTTCTCTTGCTACAAGAATTTGATTTGCATATTATTGATAGAAAGGGAGCTGAGAACCCCGTTGCAGATAACTTGTCTAGGTTAGAAAATGTTCTTGATGACCCACTACCTATTGATGATAGCTTTCCCGATGAACAACTAAATGTCATAAATGCTTCTCATACTGCTCCATGTATGCTGATTATGCTAATTACATTGTTGCTAAATTTATACCACCTAGTTTCACATACCAGCAAAAGAAAAGGTTTTTCTATGATTTAAGACATTACTTTTGGGATGACCCACATATTTATAAAGAAGGAGTAGATGGTGTTATTAGACGTTGTGTACCTGAGCATGAATAGGAACAGATCCTACGCAAGTGTCACTCTGAAGCTTATGGAGGACACCACGCTGGAGATAGAACTGCACATAAGGTATTGCAATCCGGTTTTTATTGGCCTACTCTGTTCAAGGATGCCTGTAAGTTTGTCTTATCTTGTGATGAATGTCAAAGAATTGGTAATATTAGTAGACGTCAAGAAATGCCTATGAATTATTCACTTGTTATTGAACCATTTGATGTTTGGGGCTTTGATTATATGGGACCGTTTCCTGCCTCTAATGGATATACACATATTTTAGTTGCTGTTGATTACGTTACTAAGTGGGTAGAAGCTATTCCAACTAGTAGTGCTGATCATAACACCTCTATTAAGATGCTTAAAGAAGTTATTTTTCGAGGTTTGGAGTCCCTAGATATTTAATGACTGATGGTGGCTCATATTTTATTCATGGTGCTTTCCGTAAAATGCTTGCTAAGTATGATGTTAATCATAGAATTGCATCGCCCTATCACCCATAGTCTAGTGGTTAAGTAGAATTGAGTAATAGAGAACTCAAATTAATTTTGCAAAAGACTGTTAATAGATCTAGAAAGAATTGGTCCAAGAAACTTGATGATGCATTATGGGCCTATAGAACTGCATATAAAAATCCTATGGGTATGTCTCCATATAAAATGGTTTATGGAAAAGCATGTCACTTACCTCTAGAACTAGAACACAAGGCTTATTGGTCTATTAAAGAGCTCAATTATGATTTCAAACTTGCTAGTGAGAAAAGGTTATTTGACATTAGCTCACTTGATGAATGGAGAACCCAAGCCTATGAGAATGCCAAATTGTTTAAAGAAAAAGTTAAAAAATGGCATGACAAAAGGATACAAAAGCGTGAGTTTAATGTAGGTGATTATGTATTGCTATACAACTCTTGTTTAAGATTTTTGCAGGAAAACTTCTCTCTAAATGGGAAGGTCCTTATGTTATCGAGGAGGTCTATCGTTCCGGTGCCATAAAAATCAACAACTTCAAAGGCACAAGTCCGAAGGTGGTGAACGGTCAAAGAATCAAACATTATATCTCAGGTAATCCTATAAATGTTGAAACCAATGTTATTGAAACTATAACCCCGGAGGAATACATAAGGGACACTTTCCGGAACGTTTCAGACTCCGAAAAGGAATAGGTATGTGGTACGGTAAGTAAACCGACTCCAAAATAGTTCTAATGGCAATTTTCTCCGTTTTGGAATATTTAGAAAAATAGAAAAATAAGAAGCAGTCTGGGAAGGACACGAAGGCTCCACAAGGGTGGAGGGCGCACCCTACCCCCTGGGCGCGCCCCCTGCCTTGTGGGGACCTCGTGTGCTCTCCGGACTCTGTTTTCTTGCATGATACTTCTTTTGGTCGGTAAAAATTCATTATTTAATCTCCCGAAGGTTTTGAACTCCGTATCACGCAAATATCTCCTGTCTTTGTTTCGAGCTGTCCCGCTGCAGATTAGAGCAACATGTCGTCCCAGGATTCGGAAGGAGAAAGCTATGTGGCTGATTACCTTGCAGATCCTAAGGTCTATGGGGATGTGGAGCATTGTGGTTGGACTACGAAAGAAGAAGAGGACTATGAATCCAGGGGAAGGGAGGAGACAAGCTCAGAAGAAGATGAAGTCCCATTACCTCAACCTGGGACATGCATGTGGAGTTCAAAAAGTCAAGCCTCCCGGATAGAGTAAAGAAACCTAAGATCGAGTTTATCCCTTTTCGCCTCTTGCAGGAAAACAAGCAGGAACTATTCAAAAAGATACTGAGCCTGGAGCAGGAGATCGATGACCTAAGGGACAAAAATTCCGTCCTCAAGCGCAAATTAAGGAAGAAGACTACGCCATCAACAAAACCATCACCTTCTTCACCAACAAGAAGAACTGAGCATCGGCTATGGGCACTCCCCTTGGCAACTGCCAAGCTTGGGGGAGTGCCCCGGTATGTATCACCATCACACTCCTATCTTTATCGTTTTTCTTAGTTCAATCCTTTTAGTAGTATTTTGATCTAATAGAATAAAGCTTTAGTATGATCTAGTTTTGAGTTTTGCTTTATGATCCCTTTATGTAATCGAGTCCGTGAGCTATATAATAAAGATTAGTGTTGAGTCAAGGGTTTGATTATTTTGCCATGATCTTGAGTGAATAAAAGAAAAGAGAAAGAATAAAAGAAATAAAAGAGATCATATGGATCTTATGGAGAGTAATGAGCCCACATATAAAGAGTATGATGATTAAAAGTTGTTGAGAGTTGACAAACATAGTTTTGGTCATCGTTGCAATTAATAGGAAGTAATAAAGAAAGAGAGGTCTTCACATATAAATACACTATCTTGGACATCTTTTATGATTGTGAGCACTCATTAAAATATGACATGCTAAAGAGTTGACATTGGACAAGGAAGACAACATAATGGGTTATGTTTTCTTACATCTGAGATAAATTATAGTGTCATGGATCATCCAACATGATTGAGCTTGCCTTTCCCCTCATGCTAGCCAAATTCTTTGCACCAAGTAGAGATACTACTTGTGCTTCCAAATACCCTTAAACCCAGTTTTGCCATGAGAGTCCACCATATCTACCTATGGATTGAGTAAGATCCTTCAAGTAAGTTGTCATCGGTGCAAGCAATAAAAATTGCTCTCTAAATATCTATGACTTATTAGTGTGGGAGAAAATAATCTTTATACGATCTTGTGATGTGGAAGAAATAAAAGCGACAGACTGCATAATAAAGGTCCATATCACAAGTGGCAATATAAAGTGATGTTCTTTCGCATTAAATAAAAGCGCATGACAACCTCTGCTTCCCTCTATGAAGGGCCTATCTTTTACTTTTATCTCCCACCTTACATAAGAGTCATGGTGATCTTCACCTTTTCTTTTGACATTTTATCTTTTGGCAAGCACAATATGTTGGAAAGATCCTGGTATATATGGCTAATTGGATGTGAGTTTTCATGAACTATTATTGTTGACATTACCCTTGAGGTAAAACGTTGGGAGGCAAAACTATAAGCCCCTATCTTTCTCTATGTCCGATTAGAACTCCATACCCATAAGTATTGCGTGAGTGTTAGCAATTATGAAAGACTATATGATAGTTGAGTATGTGGACTTGTTGAAAAGCTCTTATATTGACTCTTTCCTATGTTATGATAAATTGCAATTGCTTCAATGACTGAGATTATAGTTTGTTAGTTTTCAATGAAGTTTATGATTCATACTTGAATTTGTGATTGAATTGTTACTCTAGCATAAGAGATCATATGACAATAATTATATAAGCTGTTGTTCTAAGAATGATCATGATGCCCTCATGTCCGTATTTTATTTTTATCGACACCTCTTTCTCTAAACATGTGGACATATTTTTCGATTTCGGCTTTCGCTTGAGGATAAGCGAGGTCTAAGCTTGGGGGAGTTGATACGTCCATTTTGCATCATGCTTTTATATCGATATTTATTGCATTATGGGCTGTTACTACACATTATCTCACAATACTTATGCCTATTCTCTCTTATTTTACAAGGTTTACATAAAGAGGGAGAATGCCGGCAGCTGGGATTCTGGGCTGGAAAAGGAGCAAATATTAGAGACCTATTCCGCACAGCTCCAAAAGTCCTGAAACTTCAAGGAAGTTATTTTCAGGATATATAAAAAATACTGAGCGCAAGAAGTATCACAGGGGGGCCACTCACCAGCCAAGAGGGTGGGGGGCGCGCCCTACCCCCTAGGCACGCCCCTTGCCTCATGGGCCCCCTGGTGGCCCTCCGATGCCCATCTTCTGCTATATGGAGTCTTTCGTTGAGGAAAAAAATCATAAGCAATCTTTCGGGACGAGACTCCGCCGCCATGAGGCGGAACCTTGGCGGAACCAACATAGGGCTCTGGCGGAGCTGTTCTGCCAGGGACACTTCCATCCGGGAGGGGGAAATCATTGCCATCGTCATCACCAACGCTTCTCTCATTGGGAGGGGGCCAATCTCCATCAACATCTTCACGAGCACCATCTCCTCTCAAACCCTAGTTCATCTCTTGTATCCAAATCTTGTCTCTAAGTCTGGGATTGGTACGTGTAAGTTGCTAGTAGTGTTGATTACTCCTCGTAGTTGATGCTAGTTGGTTTATTCGGTGGAAGATCATATGTTCAGATCCTATATGCATATTAATAACCCTCTGATTATGAACATGAATATGCTTTGTGAGTAGTTATGTTTTTTCGTGAGGACATGGGAGAAGTCTAGCTATTAGTTGTCATGTGAATTTGGTATTCGTTCGATATTTTGATGAGATGTATGTTGTCTCTCCTCTAGTGGTGTTATGTGAACGTCGACTACATGATGCTTCACCATTATTTGGGCCTAGAGGAAGGCATTGGGAAGTAATAAGTAGATGATGGGTTGCTAGAGTGACAGAAGATTAAACCCTAGTTTATGCGTTGCTTCGTAAGGGGCTGATTTGGATCCATATGTTTCATGCTATGGTTAGGTTTACCTTAATATTTCTTTTGTAGTTGCGTATGCTTGCAATAGGAGTTAATCATAAGTGGGATGCTTGTCCAATTAAGGACAACACCCAAGCACCGGTCCACCCACATATCAAATTATCAAAGTACCGAACGCGAATCATATGAACGTGATGAAAACTAGCTTGACGATAATTCCCATGTGTCCTAGGGAGCGCTTTCTTCTATATAAGACTTTGTCCAGGCTTGTCCTTTGCTACAAAAAGGATTGGGCCACCTTGCTGCACTTTATTTACTTTTGTTACTTGTTGCTCGTTACAAATTATCTTATCACAAAACTATCTATTACCTATAATTTCAGTGCTTGCAGAGAATTCCTTGCTGAAAACCGCTTATCATTTCCTTCTGCTCCTCGTTGGGTTTGACACTCTTACTTATCGAAAGGACTATGATAGATCCCCTATACTTGTGGGTCATCATACGACTACATCAACCACATTATATACGCTTCTGCTTTCGGTCTACGAGGGTACGTAGACACACTCCCCTCTCGTTGCTATGCATCTCCTAGATTATATCTTGGGTCTTCATAGGAATTTTTTTGATTTTCATGCTTTGTTCCCCATTAGAATGCCCCCTTTGCCCTCCACTTTGTTCGTCTCCTCCAGCCACTTATATATTTCATACCTAGGTCATTTGTTAGGGTTATCAAAGTATATTTGAGATCTAGAGAGCTTTGCTCCTATCAACCCCTCTCCCATGGAGATCAAGACCTTCTAGGAGAAGATCCCTAGTGGATATCAAGACCCCTTCAAGGGAAGATCCTTCTTGGATTCAAGCCCTCATCTCCTTCATAGGATTTGGGATGAACTTTACCATGTATCCTTGTTCCCTTTCTTGCTCATGTACCTTTTGTGGATCTTGTATGGATGTGAGTCTAGTAGATGTTTGATTGGACTTGTTCTTGAGTGTTCCTCTTGTGATTTCTCCCCGTTCTTCCCCGTGTTCTTTGTGTTCTTCGTGGATTCCCCCTCCAATTCGTGAAAGATCACCAATTAGGGTTCCACCCTACAACAAAACATCACGACATTTCAAACACACCCATGCAACAGAAAATGTGTGTGCAACAAATCCTCGCCTGGCTACAAGAAAATAGCTGTAACACCCCGGATGTAACTTTCCATATTTGTAACTCCGACTCTTGCCATTTTCGGCTATGTGATATGATATTCCCTTTGTGGTTGGGTTTTGTCTTTGTTTTGCATTTGTTCATGTCATGCATTTCATATCATGTCATCATGTGCATCTCGTTTGCATTCATGTTCGTCTCATGCATCCTGTCATTTACCCCGTTGTCTGTTTCGCAATCCGACACTCCCACATGCACCCGGTGCACCCCTCTTGTCTCTTTCATGAGCGGGAGAAAAACGTTCTTGGAATGGGCCGAGATTTGTCAAGTGGCCTTGGTACATCACCGGTAGACCGTCTGTCAAATTTCGTTCCATTTGGAGGTCGTTTGATGCCCCAACGGTTATCCGGGTAACCGCAAAAGCCTCTTTTGTGTTGCAGCCCAACACCCCTCGAAACAGCCCAATAACCCATCTAAACCCCCTCCATGCTCTCCATCGTTGGATCATGATTGTGTGGGCGAAAACCGCACCTCATTTGGACTCTCCTAACTCCCTCTACCTATAAATACGTGCCCCTCCCCGAAAATTTCGCACTCCAACCCTAGTCTCCTTCCACCTCGCGCCACCGGACAAGTCCGTCCACGCCGGGCGTGTCTGCTAGACGCGTCATCCCGGCCAATCATCCGCCGCCACCTCAGCCGCCGGACGCCTCACGCCCAATCCTCCGCCGCCACCTCAGCGCGCCACCGCCCTCTCTCCTACGCCTCCACCGCGGGCCCACCAGGCCCGGATTGCGCGCTCCTCCGCCACCGCCGCCGACCGCGCCTCCGCCGCCCTTCACCGCGAGCCTCCGCCTCCGTGTCTCCTTCGTTGTGCGCCGCCGCCTCACCGCCGTCGTTGCTCCGCCGTCCGCCGCCTTCCTCGCGCCGGTCGTGGGATCCCGCCGCGCAGGACGCCTGCCACCGCACCACCGCCGGACGCCCCGTGAGCTCTGGCCGCTGCCTCTCTTTCTTCTCCGGCTCTACTCCGGCCTCACCTCGATCTCCATGCATGAACCCTAGATTTGAAAATTCGGAGGGTAAAATTCTTCCAAGTCCTGGAGCTCCCTGTGATTTTTATGCTATCTTCATCATGCTATATCTCCATGACCGTAGCTCCGTTTTGCATGCATGATATGTCGAAATGTTCGCCTCGTTAAGCTCTTCATGTTAGTGGCATTTGCATGCATGTTACTGCCCATATGGATGCCATTTTCCTCGTTGCAAGAGTGCTATAAAATGTTAATTGCTGGTTCTTAACAGAACATGGAGTTTTGTCATTTTTGTTGCATTTTGTGTGTGCATCTTATGAGCATTATGTCTACATGTGTTTTGAGCTCCATAATGCCATATTTATAGAGGTGCAAGTCTTGTATTTTTGTGATCTATGTGGTGACTAGCACAAGAATGCAAAGTAGGCTTCATAATGCAAGTCCTTTTCCTGATGTTATTTTGATGCCTTGTAAACTTGTTGCTGCCATGAGACCCATGCTTATTTTGAGATATTTCAGTAAGGATGTTTTGAAAATGTTATTTTTCTATATCCATTCGTGCCTCTGGTTGCAGTTATGGAGTGATCTAGATTGTCATTACCATGCTCTACTTTTGCTATATTTTATTCCTGGCAGATTGTTAACATGAGATTCAATTTTGCCATGTGATTTGCTAGTGATCCATGCATCCTATGAACTTGCTCTTACCATTTTTAGCTTCATGAATATGTCTTCTTACTGTTGGTATGCTTGTGTTGTCATGAAATGCTTTGTAGTGAGTGGCATGAGCTTGTAAAGTTACTATCATGAATCTCTTTGTGCCATGTCCTGAATTCCAGTGTGAATCTGTTTATAAAACTTTCTATGTTTACATGGGTGCCATCATATCTTCTGTGCCTTTTTGGCTCATGTTCAGTAAGGGAGTTTTGTTATATGCATTTAGTAGAAGCATGTCATGCCTTTGTTTGCCATGATATATTCATGTAGCATGTTGTTTGATTGCTCTAAACATTGCTTCCTGATGTTGTTTTTGACATGTTAGTATTTTCACTAAGTCTGTGAAGCTGATATCTTTTGCACTTTTACCATGCTTGTTTGAACCTGTTCTATTGTGATTTAGCCGTAGCTCAGTGTTCATGTTTTGTCAAGCATCTCTTGTACATCACTGCCATATGCTTTGTTGCTATGTTGGAGTGCAGTAGATGAGTTTCTTGTTGCATTCTAAGTGCTATCATGCCGTTAATCGCAAATTTGCATCATCCTTGTTTTTTCTTGTCATTTGCAAACCGTGCATCCATTTTCGGTGATCCTTATATCGATTTCGACCAAAATCACCACATCTTTCCAGCGGCATACTTGTCTTGACAAGTTGATGCCTTGATCATTCTTTCCCTTCCGGAGCATGCATATGCATTGCACATCATATCTTGCATTCCATGCCATGTCTAGCATCATGTTGCTTGTGCTTTGCACCGTGATTGATTGTTGTTCCATTGCTTGTGTTCTTGCTTTGGGTAGATCCGGGAGATGCGTACGTGAACGAGAAACCTGTTGAGTACGCTAACGAGGAGCAAGCTTTCGACAACTCTGAGAACATTGCAGGCAAGATGACCATACCCTCGATATCACTTCTATCTTTGCTTGCTAGTTGTTTGTTCTATCGCTATGTCGCGCTACCTACCACTTGTTATATCATGCCTCCCATTTTGCCATGTCAAGCCTCTAACCCACCTTCCTAGCAAACCATTGATTGGCTATGTTACCGCTTTTGCTCAGCCCCTCTTATAGCATTGTTAGTTGCAGGTGAAGTTGAAGTTTGTTCCATGTTGGAACATGGATATGTTGGGATATCACAATATCTCTTATTTTTAATTAATGCATCTATATACTTGGTAAAGGGTGGAGGGCTCGGCCTTTTTCCTGGTGTTTTGTTCCACTCTTGCCGCCTAAGTTTCCGTCATACCGGGGTTATGTTCCTTGATTTTTTGCGTTCCTTACGCGGTTGGGATTGTGGGACCCCCTTGACAGTTCGCTTTGAATAAAACTCCTCCAGCAAGGCCCAACCTTGGTTTTACATTTGCCTACCTAAGCCTTTTCCCTTGGGTTCTGCAGATCCGAGGGTCATCTTTATTTAACCCCCCCGGGCCAGTGCTCCTCTGAGTGTTGGTCCGAACCAGGCAACCCGCGGGGCCACATCGTGGAAACTTGAGGGCTGGTTTTACTCGTAGCTTGAACTATCCGGTGTGCCCTGAGAACGAGATATGTGTAGCTCCTATTGGGATTTTTCGGCACGGTCGGGTGGCTTTGCTGGTCTTGTTTTACCATTGTCGAAATGTTTTGTACCGGGAATCCGAGTCTGATCGGGTCCTCCCGGGAGAAGGAATATCCTTCGTTGATCATGAGAGCTTGTGATGGGCTAAGTTGGGACACCCCTGCAGGGTATAAACTTTCGAGAGCTGTGCCCACGGTTATGTGGCAGATGGGAATTTGTTAACATCCGGTTGTAGAGAACTTGACACTTAACTTAATTAAAATGAATCAACCGCGTGTGTAGCCGTGATGGTTTCTTTTCGGCAGAGTCCGGGAAGTGAACATGGTCTTGGGTTATTTTTGAATGTAAGTAGTTTCAGGATCACTTCTTGCTCACTTATAGCTTTTCGACCCTTGTGCAGCTTCTCATCTTACTCTTATTTGCGTATGTTAGCCACCATATGCTTAGTGCTTGCTGCAGCTCCACCTCATTACCTTATCCTACCCATAAGCTTAAATAGTCTTGATCTCGCGGGTGTGAGATTGCTGAGTCCTCGTGACTCACGGATACTTGCAATCAGTTGCAGGTGCTAATGATACCAGTGCAGGTGATGCTACCGAACTCAAGTGGGAGTTCGATGAGGACCTTGGTCGTTACTATGTTTCGTTTCCTTATGATCAGTAGTGGAGCCCAGTCGGGACGATCGGGGATCTAGCATTTGGGGTTTATCTTCCTTTTCTTTTGGATTTGACCATAGACGGTCTATGAGTGTATTTGGATGATGTATGTTTAACTTGTTATTTGTGTGAAGTGGAGATTGTAAGCCAACTCTTTATCCCTTTCTTATTCAGTAAATGGGATTGTGTGAAGATTACCCCTCTTGCCACAAAACCACCATGCGGTTATGCCTCTAAGTCGTGCCTCGACACGTGGGAGATATAGCCGCATCGTGGGCGTTACAATAGCCAAGAATGATCATCATATGTATTCGGCATGTAACCCAACACTTGTACCCCCACGAGAAACACACATGAGCTTGCAGGATGTTGAAGAAACATATGTACCATAAAAAAGCCAATCATCAACATTTTCTCCTAATCATAGTTCTCGCCACCCATGGCTCGCTAGAGTGTGGTTGGTAGATCTATCAAATCTGGACCCATTTCCCCTCGTCTACCATCTCCCACAAGCTCGACATGGGAGGAGAACCTTGGCTTAGAGCTCCACTATGGTGTGCATGGCAGTGCAGTGAGCTTCAGTGAGCATCGACCACTACAATCAAGGAGAAAGGGCGGAGGAGCATGTTGTAGGGGGCACCAGAGTAGCGGTGTGGTAGCAGGATCACATCTTGTGGGAGGCATGTGTGTAGTAGCAATACCAGAGCGACGAAGAAACATATGTTGAGAAGAAGAAATGCAAAGCGCGTGGGGTAGGTGTGAAGTTTTTTTAATTGTGAATGTTTGATTCTCTCCACATGATCAGCCGAGGTTTCTTTACTCTGAACAAACAGATGTCACTCGAAATTTCCTACTGGAATGGTTGCGAGGTTGCTACTGGGGTATGGAGGCTTGCACAAGTGTTCTGATGGCTCCGAATGGAGTTCACCTAGAGGCTCCAAATGAACTATATTTTTTCAAGGGCTACCTCTTGGATGGTTTGAAGTGGATGTAGCTGTTGGGAATCGTTGCATGGAAAACAAAAAAAATTGTACGCGCATGAAATGATCTATCCATGGAGATGCATAGTAACAAGGAGGAGAGTGTGTCTATGTACCCTCGTAGACTGAAAGCAGAAGAGTTTGAAAACGCGGTTGATGTAGTCGAACTTCTTCTAGCTCCGACCGATCAAGCACCAAATGTACAACACCTTCGAGTTCTGGACACGCTCAGCTCGGTGGCGTCCCTCGCCTTCTTCATCCAACAAGGTGTCGAGGTAGTAGATGAGTTACGTCAGCACGACGGTGTGGTGACGGTGATGGTGAAGTGATCCGCGCAGGGCTTCCCCTAAGCACCATGAGAATATGACCGGGGGTGTGAACTGTGGAGGGGGGCGCCGCACACGGCTAACAATTGATGTTGTGTGTTCTAGGTGCCCCCTCCCCACATATATATAGGTGGGAGGGGAGGAGAGGCAGCCAGGGGGCGCCCCAAGTAGGCCGAATCCTACTTTGGGTCTTCCCCAATTCGGCCTCCCCCCTTCCATAATTGCCGGAGGGGGAAAAGGGAAGGGGAATGAGAGAAGGAAAGGGGGGGCGAACCCCCTCTTTCCCTTCTCCCACTCGGCCTCCTTCCATGGGGGGGGCACCCCTTGTGGGCTGGTGTGGTCCCCTCTCATGGCCCATATAGCCCATACATGCCCCCGGGGGTTCCGGTAACCCCTCCGGTACTCTGATAAATACCTGATACACTCAGGAACACTTCCGGTGTCCGAATACTATTGTCCTATATATCAATCTTTACCTCTCGACCATTTCGTGACTCCTGGTCATGTCTGTGATCTCATTAGGGACTCCAAACAACATTTGGTCACCAAATCACATAACTCATATAATACAATATCGTTATCGAAAGTTAAGCATGCGTACCCTATAGGTTCGAGAACTATGTAGACATGACCGAGACACTTCTCTGGTCAATAACCAATAGCGGAACCTGGATGCTCATATTGTCTCCTACATATTCTACGAAGATCTTTATCGGTTGAACCGTTATGACAACATACATTATTCCCTTTGTCATCGGTATGTTACTTGCCCGAGATTCGATCATCGGTATTTCTATACCTAGTTCAATCTCGTTACCAACAAGTATCTTTACTCATTCCGTAATACATTGCTACCTCTTGATCTTGCGTTGGTTTTCCCTTGAAGAGGAAAGGGTGATGCAGCAAAGTAGCGTAAGTATTTCCCTCAGTTTTGAGAACCAAGGTATCAATCTAGTAGGAGACTACGCAAAGGGCCACCAAATACCTGCACAAACAAACACCAACTTGCAACCAACACGACAAAGGGGTTGTCAATCCCTTCACGGTTATTTGCAAAGTGAGATCTGATAGAGATGGATAAACGATAAAGTAATATTTTTGGTATTTTTGGTTTATGGAACGGAAAGTAAAATATTGCAAAGTAAGGGAACGGCGAAAGAAATTGGCAAGTTGACTGGAAACTAATATGATGTAATATAGACCCAAGGGCCATAGGTTTCAGTAGAGGCTTCTCTCAAGATAGAAGTTATTATAGTGGGTGAACAAATTACTGCCGAGCAATTGATAGAAAAGTGCAAAGTTATGACGATATCTACGGCAATGATCATGAATATAGGCATCACGTCAAGTAGACCAAAATGATTCTGCATCTACTACCATTACTCTACACATCGACCGACTCCGGCCTGCATCTAGAGTATTAAGTTCATAAGAATAGAGTAATGCATTAAGTAAGATGACATGATGTAGCGGGGTTAACTCAAGCAATATGAGGAAAACCCCATCTTGTTATCCTCAATGGAAACAATACAAAAAGTGCCTTGCTGCCTCTACTGTCACTGGGAAAGGACACTGCAAGATTGAACCCAAAGCTAAACACTTCTCCCATTGCAAGAAAAACCAATCTAGTTGGCCAAACCAAATCGATAGTTCGAACAGACTTGCAAAGATATCAAATCACGCATATAAGAATTCAGAGGAGATTCAAATAATATTCATAGATAAGCTGATCATAAATCCACAATTCATCGGATCTCGGCAAACACACTGCAAAAGAGTATTACATCGAATAGATCTCTAAGAATATCAAGGGGAAATTTGTATTGAGAACCAAAGAGAGAGAACAAGCCATCTAGCTACTAGCTATGGACCCGAAGGTCTGAAGTAAACTACTCACGCTTCATCGGAGAGGCAATGGTGTTGATGTAGAAGCCCTCTGTGATCGATTCCCCCTCCGGCAGGATGCCGAAAAGGCCCCAAGATGGGATCTCACGGGTACAGAAGGTTGCGGCGATGGAAAAGTGGTTTCGTGGCTCCCTGGATGTTTTTGGAGGTATAAGAGTATATATAGGAGGAAGAATTAGGTCAGGAGAGCTACGAGGGGCCCACAAGGTCGGGGGGCGCGCCCTCCACCCTTGTGGCCGCCTCGAGGCTCCTCTGACTTGCACTCGAAGTCTCTTGGGTGTCTTCTGGTCTAAGAAAAATCATCGCGAAAGTTTTATTCCATTTTGGACTTCGTTTGGTATTCCTTTTCTGCGAAACTTTAAAACAAGGAAAAAACAGAAACTGGCACTGGGCTCTAGGTTAATAGATTAGTCCCAAAAATCATATAAAATAGCATATTAATGCATATAAAACATCCAAAACAGATAATATAATAGCATGGAAGAATAACAAAATTATAGATACGTTGGAGACGTATCATACATCACCTCGGGACTAACTCCTTAGTCATTTGCTTGCAAGCTTATGATATGTATTACCAAGAGGGCCCAGAGATACCTCTCCGATACTCGGAGTGAAAAATCCTAATCTCGGTCTATGCCAACCCACTAAACACCTTCGGAGATAACTGTAGAGCATCTTTATGATCAGCCAGTTACGTTGTGATGTTTGATAGCAGACAAGGTATTCCTCTGGTATCCGGGAGTTGCATAATCTCATAGTCGAAGGAATAAGTATTTGACATGAAGAAAGCAATAGCAATAAACTGAACGATCAATATGCTAAGCTAACAGATGGGTCTTGTCCATGGCATCATTCTCCTAATGATGTGATCCCATTATCAAATGACAACTCATGTCTATGGTTAGAAAACCTTAACCATATTTGATCAACGAGCTTGTCTAGTAGAGGCTCACTAGGGACACGGTGTTTGTTTATGTATTCACATGTATTAAGGTTTCCGATCAATACAATTCTAGCATGAATAATAAACCTTTGTCATGAATAAGGAAATATAAAATAACAACTTTATTATTGCCTCTAGGGCAGATTTCCTTTAGTCTCCCACTTGCACTAGAGTCAATAATCTAGTTCACATCACCATGTGATTTAACACCCATAGTTCACATCGCTATGAGACCAACACCCAAAGAGTTTACTAGATTCAATAATCTAGTTCACATCGATATGTGATTAAAACCCAAAGAGTACTAAGGTGTGATCATGTTTTGCTTGTGAGAGAGGTTTAGTCAACGGGTCTGTCACATTCAGATCCGTGTATATTTTCCAAATTTCTATGTCTACAACGCTCTGCATTGAGCTACTCTAGCTAATTGCTCCCACTTTCAATATGTATCCAGATCAAGACTCATAGTCATCTAAATCGGTGTTAATAAATCTTGCATCAACGTAACCCTTTATGACGAACTCTTTATCACCTCCATGATGTCTACTACGCAACCTTCTTCTTGTAGATGTTGTTGGGCCTCCAAGTGCAGAGGTTTGTAGGATAGTAGCACATTTCCCTCAAGTGGATGACCTAAGGTTTATCAATCCATGGGAGGCGTAGGTTGAAGATGGTCTCTCTCAAACAACCCTGCAACCAAATAACAAAGAGTCTCTTGTGTCCCCAACACACCCAGTAGAATGGTAAATTGTATAGGTGCACTAGTTCGGCGAAGAGATGGTGATACAAGTGCAATATGGATGGTAGATATAGGTTTTTGTAATATGAAATTATAAAAGCAGCAAGGTAACAAGTAATAAAAGTGAGCGTAAACGGTATTGCAATGCTAGGAAACAAGGCCTAGGGTTCATACTTTCACTAGTGCAAGTTCTCTCAACAATAATAACATAATTGGATCATATAACTATCCCTCAACATGCAACAAAGAGTCACTCCAAAGTCACTAATAGCGGAGAACAAACGAAGAGATTATTGTAGGGTACGAAAGCACCTCAAAGTTATTCTTTCGGATCGATCTATTGAAGAGTTCGTACTAGAATAACATCTTAAGACACATATCAACCAAAACCCTAATGTCACCTAGATACTCCAATGTCACCTCAAGTATCCATGGGTATGATAATACGATATGCATCAAGCAATCTCAGATTCATCTATTCAACCAACACAAAGTATTTCAAAGAGTGCCCCAAAGTTTCTACCAGAGAGTCAAGACGAAAACGTGTGCCAACCCCTATGCATAAGTTCACGAGCAGAACCCGCAAGTTGATCACCAAAACATACATCAAGTGGATCAGGTGAATATCCCAATGTCACCACAGATAAGCACATGCAAGACATACATCAAGTGTTCTCAAATCCTTAAAGACTCAGTCCGATAAGATCACTTCAAAGGGAAAACTCAATCCATTACAAGAGAGTAGAGGGGGAGAAACAACATAAGATCCAACTATAATAGCAAAGCTCGCGATACATCAAGATCGTACCATTTCAAGAACACGAGAGAGAGAGAGATCAAACACATAGCTACTGGTACATACCCTCGGCCCCGAGGGTGAACTATTCCCTAATCGTCATGGAGAGCGTCTGGATGATGAAGATGGCCACCGGAGAGGGATTCCCCCCTCCGGCAGGGTGCCAGAACGGGTCTAGATTGGTTTTCGGTGGCTACGGAGGCTTCTGGCGGCGGAACTCCCGATCTATTCTGTTCCCCGATGTTTTTGGGTATATGGACATATATAGGTGAAAGAACTCGGTCAGGGGAGCCACGAGGGTCCCACGAGGGTGGGGGGCACACCCAAGGGGTAGGGCGCGCCTCCCTGCCTCGTGGCTTCCTCGAAGCTTCCCTGACGTCTACTCCAAGTCTCCTGGATTGCTTCCGTTCCAAAAATAACTCTCCCGAAGGTTTCATTTTGTTTGGACTCCGTTTGATATTCCTTTTCTTCGGGACACTGAAATAGGCAAGAAAACAACAATTTGGGCTGGGCCTCCGGTTAATAGGTTAGTCCCAAAAATAATATAAAAGTGTTTAGTAAAGCCCATAAACATCGAAAACAGATAATATAATAGCATGAATACTTCATAAATTATAGATATGTTGGAGACGTATCAGCATGCCCAAGCTTAATTCCTGCTCGTCCTCGAGTAGGTAAATGATAAAAGAAATAATTTATGAAGTGTGAATGCTAGTAGGTGCACAAGTTTGATCAATGATAATTTCAATCACCTTTTCTAGCATCATTATATATCATAACAGTAGCTCAACTCATAAAACTTCTCATGATCAAGTAACAAGTTATTCACATGTTAAAGTATAGATCATAAACTTTCTTGAAAACTAACAAACCATGTTATTAGTCATCAAACAATTACAATTCTTCTTATTTTCAGGAAGGGTTTATGTCAGAGCTTTGATTCAGCAAACTTCACATACTCAACTATCATTTAGTCTTTCACAATTGCTAACACTCACGTGATATTTATAGGTTCAAAGTTTTAATCAGACAGAGAGAAAGATAGGGGCTTATAGATTCGCCTCCCAACCTTTTACCTCAAGGGTAATGTCAACAATAACAGTTCATGATGCCTTACATCCAATTGGATATATATATCAGGATCTTTCCAACACAATGCGCTTGCCAAAGGATAAAATGTAAAAAGAAAAGGTGAAGATCACCACGACTCTTGCATAAGGTATAAGACAAGAATAAAAGATAGGCCCTTCGCAGAGGGAAGCAGAGGTTGTCATGCGCTTTTATAGTTGGATGCACAAAATCTTAATGCGAAAGAACGTCACTTTATATTGCCACTTGTGATAGGGACCTTTATTATGCAGTCCATCGCTTTTATGACTTCCACATCACAAGATCGTATAAAGCTTATTTTTCTCCACACTAATAGATCATACATATTTAGAGAGCAATTTTTATTGCATGCACCAATGACAACTTACTTGAAGGATCTTACTCAATCCATAGGTAGGTATGGTGGACTCTCATGGCAATTCTGGTTTAAGGAATGTTTGGAAGCACAAGTAGTATCTCTACTTGGTGCAAAGAATCTGGCTAGCATGAGGGGGAAAGGCAAGCTCAGCATGTTGAATGATGCATGACAATATACTTTATTTCAGATATAAGAAAACATAACCCATTACGTTGTCTTCCTTGTCCAACACCAACCTTTTAACATGTCATATTTTAATGAGTGCTCACAATTACAAAAGATGTCCAAGATAGTATATTTATATGTGAAATCTCTCTTCCCTCAATATTCTTTCATGAATTGTTCAAGTGACCAATACAATGTTTGCTAACCTTCAATAAATTTCCCACCTCTACTTGTTATATGTGAAGTCATTACTCCCCATGGGATAAGCATATGAAGAATATAAAATTTCAGATTTATTATATTCAATTCATTCAACCATTTACTCATAGGATATATGTGTAGCACGTGAATGAATAACAAACTACTCCGAAAGATATAAGTGAAGATCAATGAGTAGTTAAATAATTATTTAGCTATGTGAAGACTCTCCCATTTAATAATTTCAGATCTTGATATTTTATTCAAACAACAAGCAAAACAAAATAAAATGACATTCTAAGAATAGCAAACATCACGTGAAGAAGCAAAAACTTAGGATCAACCGATACTAACCGATAGTTGTCGAAGAAGAAAGGTGGGATGCCAACCGGGGCATCCCCAAGCTTAGACGCTTGAGACTTCTTGAAATATTATCTTGGGATGCCTTGGGAATCCTCAAGCTTGAGCTTTTGTGTCTCCTTAATTCCTCTCATATCACACTCCCTAAACCTCAAAAGCTTCATCCACACAAAACTCAACAAGGACTCGTGAGATAAGTTAGTATAAACCAATGCAAAAACCTTATCATACTCTACTGTAGCAAATCACTAAAATTATTATTCAACATTGCATACTAAATGCCTCTACATATTTAATAGTCCTATCCTCAAATAGAATCATTAAAGAAGCAAACACATGCAAAGAATGCAAACATAACAACATGAAGGAAATATGCCCTAGAGGCAATAATAAAGTTATTATTTATTTCCTTATATCATGATAAAAGTTTATTATTCATGCTAGAATTGTATTAACCGGAAACATAATACATGTGTGAATACATAGACAAACAGAGTGTCACTAGTATGCCTCTACTTGACTAGCTCGTTAATCAAAGATGGTTATGTTTCCTAACCATGGATAAAGAGTTGTTATTTGATTAACATGATCACATCATTAGTTGAATGATCTGATTGACATGACCCATTCCATTAGCTTAGCACCCGATCGTTTAGTATGTTGCTATTGCTTTCTTCATGACTTATACATGTTCCTATGACTATGAGATTATGCAACTCCCGTTTGCCAGAGGAACACTTTGTGTGCTACCAAACGTCACAACGTAACTGGGTGATTATAAAGGAGCTCTATAGGTGTCTCCAAAGGTACATGTTGGGTTGGCGTATTTCGAGATTAGGATTTGTCACTCCGATTGTCGGAGAGGTATCTCTGGGCCCTCTTGGTAATGCACATCACTTAAGCCTTGCAAGCATTGCAACTAATGAGTTAGTTGCGGGATGACGTATTACAGAACAAGTAAAGAGACTTTGCCGGTAACGAGATTGAACTAGGTATTATACCGACGATCGAATCTCGGGCAAGTAACATACCGATGACAAAGGGAACAACGTATGTTGTTATGCGGTCTGACCGATAAAGATCTTCGTAGAATATGTAGGAGCCAATATGAGCATCTAGGTTCCGCTATTGGTTATTGACCAGAGACGTGTCTCGGTCATGTCTACATTGTTCTCGAACCCGTAGGGTCCGCATGCTTAAGGTTTCGATGACAGTTATATTATGAGTTTATGATTTTTGATGTACCGAAGTTAGTTCGGAGTCCCGGATGTGATCACGGACATGACGAGGAGTCTCAAAATGGTCGAGACATAAAGATTGATATATTGGACGGCTATATTCGGACACCGGAAGTGTTCCGGGTGATTTCGGAGAAAACCGGGGAGCCGGAGGGTTACCGGAAACCCCCCGGGAGAAGTAATGGGCCATATGGGCCTTAGTGGAGAGAGAGAGGGGCAGCCAAAGGTGGGCCGCGCGCCTCCTCCCCCCTGGTCCGAATTGGACTAGGAGAGGGGGGCGGCGCCCCCCTTTCCCTCTCCCTCCCCACTTCCTTCCCCCTCCTAGTAGGAGTCCTACTCCTACTAGGAGGAGGACTCCTCCTTGGCGCGCCTATAGGGCCGGCTGGCCTCCTCCCCTTGCTCCTTTATATACGGGGGCAGGGGGCACCCCTAGACACAAGTTGATCCACGTGATCATATTCTTAGCCGTGTGCGGTGCCCCCTTCCACCATAGTCCTCAATAATATTGTAGCGGTGCTTAGGCGAAGCCCTGCGACGGTAGTACATCAAGATCGTCACCACGCCGTCGTGCTGATGGAACTCTTCCCCGACACTTTGCTGGATCGGAGTCCGGGGATCGTCATCGAGCTGAACGTGTGCTAGAACTCGGAGGTGTCGTAGTTTCGGTGCTTGATCGGTCGGGCCGTGGAGACGTACGACTACATCAACCAAGTTAGCGCTTCCGTTGTCGATCTACAAGGGTACGTAGATCACACTCTCCCCCTCTCGTTGCTATGCATCACCATGATCTTGCGTGTGCGTAGGAAAAATTTGAAATTACTACGTTCCCCAACAGTGGCATCCGAGCCTAGGTTTTATATGTTGATGTTATATGCACGAGTAGAACACAAGTGAGTTGTGGGCGATATAAGTCATACTGCTTACCAGCATGTCATACTTTGGTTCGGCGGTATTGTTGGACGAAGCGGCCCGGACCGACATTACGCGTACGCTTACGCGAGACCGGTTCTCCCGACGTGCTTTGCACATAGGTGTCTTGCGGGTGACAGTTTCTCCAACTTTAGTTGAACCGAGTGTGGCTACGCCCGGTCCTTGCGAAGGTTAAAACAGCACCAACTTGACAAACTATTGTTGTGGTTTTGATGCGTAGGTAAGATTGGTTCTTGCTTAAGCCCGTAGCAGCCACGTAAAACTTGCAACAACAAAGTAGAGGACGTCTAACTTGTTTTTGCAGGGCATGTTGTGATGTGATATGGTCAAGACATGATGCTAAATTTTATTGTATGAGATGATCATGTTTTGTAACCGAGTTATCGGCAACTGGCAGGAGCCATATGGTTGTCGCTTTATTGTATGCAATGCAATCGCGCTGTAATGCTTTACTTTATCACTAAGCAGTAGCGATAGTCGTGGAAGCATAAGATTGGCAAGACGACAACGATGCTACGATGGAGATCAAGGTGTCGCGCTGGTGACGATGGTGATCACGACGGTGCTTCGGAGATGGAGATCACAAGCACAAGATGATGATGGCCATATCATATCACTTATATTGATTGCATGTGATGTTTATCTTTTATGCATCTTATCTTGCTTTGATTGACGGTAGCATTATAAGATGATCTCTCACTAAATTATCAAGAAGTGTTCTCCCTGAGTATGCACCGTTGCGAAAGTTCTTCGTGCTGAGACACCACGTGATGATCGGGTGTGATAGGCTCTACGTTCAAATACAATGGGTGCAAAACAGTTGCACACGCGGAATACTCAGGTTATACTTGACGAGCCAAGCATATATATATGGCCTCGGAACACGGAGACCGAAAGGTCGAGCGTGAATCATATAGTAGATATGATCAACATAGTGATGTTCACCAATGAAACTACTCCATCTCACGTGATGATCGGACATGGTTTAGTTGATTTGGGTCACGTAATCACTTAGATGATTAGAGGGATGTCTATCTAAGTGGGAGTTCTTTAAGTAATATGATTAATTGAACCTAAATTTATCATGAACTTAGTACCTGATAGTATCTTGCTTGTTTATGTATGATTGTAGATTAATGGACCGTGCTGTTGTTCCGTTGAATTTTAATGCATTCCTTGAGAAAGCAAAGTTGAAAGATGATGGTATAAATTACACGGACTGGGTCCGTAACTTGAGGGTTATCCTCATTGCTGCACAGAAGAATTACGTCCTGGAAGCACCGCTGGGTGCCAGGCCTGCTGCTGGAGCAACACCAGATGTTGTGAACGTCTGGCAGAGCAAAGCTGATGACTACTCGATAGTTCAGTGTGCCATGCTTTACGGTTTAGAACCGGGACTTCAACGACGTTTTGAACGTCATGGAGCATATGAGATGTTCCAGGAGTTGATGTTAATATTTCAAGCAAATGCCCGGATTGAGAGATATGAAGTCTCCAATAAGTTCTATAGCTGCAAGATGGAGGAGAACAGTTCTGTCAGTGAGCATATACTCAAAATGTCTGGGTATAATAATCACTTGATTCAAATGGGAGTTAATCTTCCAGATGATTGCGTCATTGACAGAATTCTCCAATCACTGCCACCAAGCTACAAGAGCTTCGTGATGAACTATAATATGCAAGGGATGAATAAGACTATTCCCGAGCTCTTCGCAATGCTGAAAGCTGCGGAGGTAGAAATCAAAAAGGAGCATCAAGTGTTGATGGTCAACAAGACCACTAGTTTCAAGAAAAAGGGCAAAGGGAAGAAGAAGGGGAACTTCAAGAAGAACAGCAAGCAAGTTGCTGCTCAAGAGAAGAAACCCAAGTCTGGACCTAAGCCTGAAACTGAGTGCTTCTACTGCAAGCAGACTGGTCACTGGAAGCGAAACTGCCCCAAGTATTTGGCGGATAAGAAGGATGCAAGGTGAACAAAGGTATATGTGATATACATGTTATTGATGTGTACCTTACTAATGCTCGCAGTAGCACCTGGGTATTTGATACTGGTTCTGTTGCTAATATTTGCAACTCGAAACAGGGACTACGAATTAAGCGAAGATTGGCTAAGGACGAGGTGACGATGCGCGTGGGAAACGGTTCCAAAGTCGATGTGATCGCGGTCGGCATGCTACCTCTACATCTACCTTCGGGATTAATATTAGACCTAAATAATTGTTATTTGGTGCCAGCATTAAGCATGAACATTATATCTGGATCTTGTTTGATGCGAGACGGTTATTCATTTAAATCAGAGAATAATGGTTGTTCTATTTATATGAGTAATATCTTTTATGGTCATGCACCCTTGAAGAGTGGTCTATTCTTATTGAATCTCGATAGTAGTAACACACATATTCATAATGTTGAAGCCAAAAGATGCAGAGTTGATAATGATAGTGCAACTTATTTGTGGCACTGCCGTTTAGGTCATATCGGTGTAAAGCGCATGAAGAAACTCCATACTGATGGACTTTTGGAACCACTTGATTATGAATCACTTGGTACTTGCGAACCGTGCCTCATGGGCAAGATGACCAAAACGCCATTCTCCGGTACTATGGAGAGAGCAACAGATTTGTTGGAAATCATACATACAGATGTATGTGGTCCGATGAATATTGAGGCTCGTGGCGGATATCATTATTTTCTCACCTTCACAGTTGACTTAAGCAGATATGGGTATATCTACTTAATGAAACATAAGTCTGAAACGTTTGAAAAGTTCAAAGAATTTCAGAGTGAAGTTGAAAATCATCGTAACAAGAAAATAAAGTTTCTACGATCTGATCGTGGAGGAGAATATTTGAGTTACGAGTTTGGTGTACATTTGAAACAATGCGTAATAGTTTCGCAACTCACGCCACCCGGAACACCACAGCGTAATGGTGTGTCTGAACGTCATAATCGTACTTTACTAGATATGGTGCGATCTATGATGTCTCTTACTGATTTTACCACTATCATTTTGGGGTTATGCTTTGGAGACAGCCGCATTCACGTTAAATAGGGCACCATCAAAATCCGTTGAGACGACGCCTTATGAACTATGGTTTGGCAAGAAACCAAAGTTGTCGTTTCCGAAAGTTTGGGGTTGCGATGCTTATGTGAAAAAGCTTCAACCTGATAAGCTCGAATCCAAATCGGAGAAATGTGTCTTCATAGGATATCCAAAGGAGACTATTGGATACACCTTCTATCACAGATCCGAAGGCAAGACTTTTGTTGCTAAGTTCGGAAACTTTCTAGAGAAGGAGTTTCTCTCGAAAGAAGTGAGTGGGAGGAAAGTAGAACTTGACGAGGTAACTGTACCTGCTCCCTTATTGGAAAGTAGTGCATCACAGAAAACTGTTTCTGTGACACCTACACCAATTAGTGAGGAAGCTAATGATAATGATCATGAAACTTCAGAACAAGATACTACTGAACCTCGTAGATCAACCAGAGTGAGATCCGCGCCAGAGTGGTACGGTAATCCAGTTCTGGAAGTCATGCTACTAGATCATGATGAACCTACGAACTATGAAGAAGCGATGGTGAGCCCAGATTCCGCAAAATGGCTTGAAGCCATGAAATCTGAGATGGGATCCATGTATGAGAACAAAGTGTGGACTTTGGTTGACTTGCCCAATGATCGGCAAGCAATTGAGAATAAATGGATCTTCAAGAAGAAGACTGACGCCGACGGTAATATTACTGTCTACAAAGCTCGACTTGTCGCAAAAGGGTTTCGGCAAGTTCAAGGGGTTGACTACGATGAGACCTTCTCACCCGTAGTGATGCTTAAGTCTGTCCGAATCATGTTAGCAATTGCCGCATTTTATGATTATGAAATTTGGCAGATGGATGTCAAAACTGCATTCCTAAATGGATTTCTGGAAGAAGAGTTGTATATGATGCAACCGGAAGGTTTTGTCGATCCAAAGGGAGCTAACAAAGTGTGCAAGCTCCAGCGATCCATTTATGGACTGGTGCAAGCCTCTCGGAGTTGGAATAAATGCTTTGATAGTGTGATCAAAGCATTTGGTTTTATACAAACTTTTGGAGAAGCCTGTATTTACAAGAAAGTGAGTGGGAGCTCTGTAGCATTTCTGATATTATATGTGGATGACATATTACTAATCGGAAATGATATAGAATTTCTGGATAGCATAAAGGGATACTTGAATAAGAGTTTTTCAATGAAAGACCTCGGTGAAGCTGCTTACATATTAGGCATAAAGATCTATAGAGATAGATCAAGACGTTTAATTGGACTTTCACAAAGCACATACCTTGACAAGATTTTGAAGAAGTTCAAAATGGATCAAGCAAAGAAAGGGTTCTTACCTGTGTTACAAGGTGTGAAGTTGAGTCAGACTCAATGCCCGACCACTGCAGAAGATAGAGAGAAAATGAAAGATGTTCCCTATGCTTCAGCCATAGGCTCTATCATGTATGCAATGCTGTGTACCAGACCTGATGTGTGCCTTGCTATAAGTCTAGCAGGGAGGTACCAAAGTAATCCAGGAGTGGATCACTGGACAGCGGTCAAGAACATCCTGAAGTACCTGAAAAGGACTAAGGATATGTTTCTCGTATATGGAGGTGACAAAGAGCTCATCGTAAACAGTTACGTTGATGCAAGCTTTGACACTGACCCGGACGATTCTAAATCGCAAACCGGATACGTGTTTACATTAAACGGTGGAGCTGTCAATTGGTGCAGTTCTAAACAAAGTGTCGTGGCGGGATCTACGTGTGAAGCGGAATACATAGCTGCTTCGGAAGCAGCAAATGAAGGAGTCTGGATGAAGGAGTTCATATCCGATCTAGGTGTCATACCTAGTGCATCGGGTCCAATGAAAATCTTTTGTGACAATACTGGTGCAATTGCCTTGGCGAAGGAATCCAGATTTCACAAGAGAACCAAGCACATCAAGAGACGCTTCAATTACATCCGAGATCTAGTCCAGTGGGAGACATAGAGATTGCAAGATACATACGGATCTGAATGTTGCAGACCCGTTTACTAAGCCTCTTCCACGAGAAAAACATGATCAGCACCAAGGCTCCATGGGTGTTAGAATCATTACTGTGTAATCTAGATTATTGACTCTAGTGCAAGTGGGAGACTGAAGGAAATATGCCCTAGAGGCAATAATAAAGTTATTATTTATTTCCTTATATCATGATAAAAGTTTATTATTCATGCTAGAATTGTATTAACCGGAAACATAATACATGTGTGAATACATAGACAAACAGAGTGTCACTAGTATGCCTCTACTTGACTAGCTCGTTAATCAAAGATGGTTATGTTTCCTAACCATGGACAAAGAGTTGTTATTTGATTAACGGGATCACATCATTAGTTGAATGATCTGATTGACATGACCCATTCCATTAGCTTAGCACCCGATCGTTTAGTATGTTGCTATTGCTTTCTTCATGACTTATACATGTTCCTATGACTATGAGATTATGCAACTCCCCGTTTGCCAGAGGAACACTTTGTGTGCTACCAAACGTCACAACGTAACTGGGTGATTATAAAGGAGCTCTACAGGTGTCTCCAAAGGTACATGTTGGGTTGGCGTATTTCGAGATTAGGATTTGTCACTCCGATTGTCGGAGAGGTATCTCTGGGCCCTCTCGGTAATGCACATCACTTAAGCCTTGCAAGCATTGCAACTAATGAGTTAGTTGCGGGATGACGTATTACAGAACAAGTAAAGAGACTTGCCGGTAACGAGATTGAACTAGGTATTGAGATACCGACGATCGAATCTCGGGCAAGTAACATACCGATGACAAAGGGAACGACGTATGTTGTTATGCGGTCTGACCGATAAAGATCTTCGTAGAATATGTAGGAGCCAATATGAGCATCTAGGTTCCGCTATTGGTTATTGACCAGAGACGTGTCTCGGTCATGTCTACATTGTTCTCGAACCCGTAGGGTCCGCATGCTTAAGGTTTTGATGACAGTTATATTATGAGTTTATGATTTTTGATGTACCGAAGTTAGTTCGGAGTCCCGGATGTGATCACGGACATGACGAGGAGTCTCGAAATGGTCGAGACATAAAGATTTATATATTGGACGGCTATATTCGGACACCGGAAGTGTTCCGGGTGATTTCGGAGAAAACCGGGGAGCCGGAGGGTTACCGGAAACCCCCCGGGAGAAGTAATGGGCCATATGGGCCTTAGTGGAGAGAGAGAGGGGCATCCAAAGGTGGGCCGCGTGCCTCCTCCCCCCTGGTCCGAATTGGACTAGGAGAGGGGGGGGGCGGCGCCCCCCTTTCCCTCTCCCTCCCCACTTCCTTCCCCCTCCTAGTAGGAGTCCTACTCCTACTAGGAGGAGGACTCCTCCTTGGCGCGCCTATAGGGCCGGCCGGCCTCCTCCCCTTGCTCCTTTATATACGGGGGCAGGGGGCACCCCTAGACACAAGTTGATCCACGTGATCATATTCTTAGCCGTGTGCGGTGCCTCCTTCCACCATAGTCCTCGATAATATTGTAGCGGTGCTTAGGCAAAGCCCTGCGACGGTAGTACATCAAGATCGTCACCACGCCGTCGTGCTGACGGAACTCTTCCCCGACACTTTGCTGGATCGGAGTCCGGGGATCGTCATCGAGCTGAACGTGTGCTAGAACTCGGAGGTGCCGTAGTTTCGGTGCTTGATCGGTCGGGCCGTGGAGACGTACGACTACATCAACCAAGTTAACGCTTCCGTTGTCGATCTACAAGGGTACGTAGATCACACTCTCCCCTCTCGTTGCTATGCATCACCATGATCTTGCGTGTGCGTAGGAAAATTTTGAAATTACTACGTTCCCCAACACAACAATCTTCCTAAACAGGACAGTCTGTAAAGAATGCAGCAGGATCCATACTTCCCTAGCTCAAAAAATTATGTAAGAAAATTCCCACTGTATTAAATTTATCAGATATTATTATGCAAAAGGTTTCAACATTTTATCATATTCTTAGTTTTCTAGGGAATTTTTGCAACAGTGGTAAACTTTCTGTTTTCAAACAACAACATGTATACTTGTAAAATAGGCGTAGTAAAGGCTATCAATGCCACTTTTATTGATATAAAAGATGCAAAACATTGTTCTAAATAACAACAAGCAAATCCTAACAAAATAAATTGACGCTCCAAGCAAAACACATATCATTTGGTGAATAAAAATATAGCTCCAAGTAAAGTTACCGATGAACGAAGATGAAAGAGGGGATGCCTTCCGGGGCATCCCCAAGCTTAGGCTCTTGGTTGTACTTGAATATTGCCTTAGGGTGACTTGGGAATCCCCAAGATTAGGCTCTTTTCACTCCTTATTCCATAGTCCATCGAATCTTTACCCAAAACTTGAAAACTTCACAACACAAAACTTAACAGAAAACTCGTAAGCTCCGTTAGTATAAGAAAATAAATCACCACTTAGGTACTGTTGTGAACTCATTATTTATTTATATTGGTGTTAAAACTAATGTATTCCAAATTTTCTATGGTTCATAAGCTCTATTACTAGCCATAGATTCATCAAAATAAGCAAACAACACACGAAAAACAGAATCCGTCAAAAACAGAACAGTCTGTAGTAATCTGTAGGTTTCGAATACTTCTGGAACATTTGCCGGACCTAAAAACAGTGCGACCGACGGGCGTCGAATGGTTGTTTGATGTGCTGCATGCTTTGGAAGTTGACGATTGCATGCGAGTTCTCATGGTCCTATGGCGCTCCTGGCAAGTCCGCAACGAAATTGTCCACGACAAACGTCCGCCCCCCAGTTGAAGCTTCATGTCGCTTCCTACTTAGCTATGAGGCTTCGCTTATTGCAATCAAAAGGTACCCAACGGGTGAACATGTGAAAGGGAAGATGGTCATTGCTCCAGCTGGCCGCCCGGTGACGCTATCCCATGTGGAGTCTCCCCTGGAGCCCCTCATCAGATGGCAAGCTCCTGCACCAGGCCGCGTTAAACTGAATGTCGATGGGTCCTTCTGTCAAGCATCTGGTGAGGCTGGTGCAGGTATGATCTTGCGCGATAGCAATGGAGCAATTATTTTCTCGGCGGGTAGAAGCCTGCACAACTGCACTGGCCCATTGCAAGCTGAACTTGCTGCTTGTTTGGAAGGACTTAACTTTGCCATGCAATGGTCGTCGCTCCCCGTGGATGTCGAGATGGATTGTCTGGGTGCAGTCGATGCTATCCAGGCTAGGGAGGATGACAGATCGCAACATGCAATGATGATAAATGAAGTCAAGCTACTTCTAGGTGAAAGGGATGGTTCTATTGCTCATGTTAGTAGGCACCAAAATTCGGTCAGCCATAGACTAGCTTTGTTTGGTCGTATTGAAGCTAGGACTTGTGTGTGGTTGAAATCTAGCCCTCCTAATGTACCTGAACTGTGTGTGGAGGATCTTCCTCCAGCTTGAGCAATGAAATCCCCTTTAACCCCGCAAAAAAAGAATACTTCTGGAACCCCAAAAATTCTAAAATAAATTGCTGGACATGAGGAATTTATCTATTAATCATCTGCAAAAAAGAATTAACTAAATAGCACTCTCCATTAAAAAATGGCAGCAAATCTCGTGAGTGCTAAAGTTTCTGTTTTTTACAGCAGGATCACAAATACTTTCCCCAAGTCTTCTCAAAGGTTCTAATTGGCAGAAACACTAATTAAAAGCATAAAACCACATCTAAATAGAGGCTAGATGAATTATTTATTACTAAACAGGAGCAAAAAACAAATAAAATAAAATAAAATTGGGTTGCCTCCCAACAAGCGCTAGCGTTTAACGCCCCTAGCTAGGCATGATGATTTCAATGATGCTCACATAAAAGATAAGAATTGAAACATAAAGAGAGCATCATGAAGAATATGACTAGAAAATTTAAGTCTCACCCACTTCCTATGCATAGGGATTTTGTGAGCAAACAATTTATGGAACAATAATCAACTAGCATAGGAAGGCAAAATAAGCATAGCTTCAAAACTTTAAGCACATAGAGAGGAAACTTGATATTATTGCAATCCCCACAAGCATATATTCCTACCTCATAACAATTTTTAGTAGCATCATGAATGAATTCAACAATATAACTATCACATAAAGCATTCTTTTCATGATCTACAAGCATAGAAATTTTATTACTCTCCATATAAGAAAAATTCTTCTCGTTCGGAATAGTGGGAGTATCATAAGAAACTCGAATACTATAAATTGTTTCCACATTAAAGGAGTAATGTTCAGAAAAAGGGTAATCATAATCATGACAAGTTTTATAAATATAATCATCACTACTTTTTATAGCATAAGTATCATCACAATAATCATCATAAGTAGCAACTTTGTTCTCATCATAATCGATTGAAACCTCTTCCAAGATAGTGGAATCATTACTAAATAAAGTCATGACCTCTCCAAATCCATTTTTAACACCCTCCAATATAGTGGGATCATTAATTCCTAAAGTTGACACTCTTCCAAACCCACTTTCATCAATATAATCATCATAAGTAGGGGGCATTCTATCATCATAACAAATTTGCATATCAAAACTTGGGAGGCTAAAAATATCATCTTCATTAAACATAGCATCCCCAAGCTTGGGACAAACATTAATTGCAGCAAATATATTCTCAAACATGTCATTCTCATCAAACATAGCATCCCCAAGCTTGGGCCTTTTCATATCACAAGCATAATCACTCTCATCATTAATAGAATGGATAGCACCAATGGTATAGCAATTATCATCATCACAATGAGCAATAGGACCAACATCATTTGGGAGGGATACCTTTCTACCTTTGCTTCTCCGTCTTATATTTTTCTTCTTCACATCATGTGTGGGTTTAACCCTCTTTTTGGAGCTCCTTATTAATGGGATTGGTTGAATAGAAGGCTGCTCCTCATTACCTGATTCATCATAAGAAATAATAGGAGGATATTGGGAAGTCTCTTCCCTTTCGTTAGTATTCTCTTCATCTTCTATTTGTTTTCTTGTCTTTATGTAATTGGCAATATAAGGATTTTCAATGCAATTCACCGCACAATACATAAAAATTTCTTCTAGATCAAAATCAAGAACTTTATCAAGGACAAATTCTGGAAGATCCTTAGTTATATGTTTCATTTCTTCATAACCCAAAAGCAAACTAAGTTCATATGATATGCATGGGAAATCAATTCATCACAATTCTTGGACATGATTCAATCATGAAACAATTTGCATTGGAGACATAAATGACCACGTTCATTGCAATGTTCACAAGTACGACTAAGAAAGTTTAAATTTTCAGCGCAGACATCTAGCCTTTCTTGCAACCACTTAGTTTAAAAATACTTATGCCTCTTGCAAAATCTATCTTCCCTATTTGGTGTGTACTTGCAAACTCTATGCACTCCACAAAAATTGACATGCTTATAAGAGACATTTTCATTATGACTAGTGCAATCATCATTAGTACTATGGATATTCAAGGAGTTCATACTAACAACATTGCAATGATGCTCATCATTCAAAGATTTAGTGCCAAACATTTTATAGACTTCTTCTTCTAGCACTTGAGCACAATTTTCTTTTCCATCATTATCACGAAAAATATTAAAAAGATGAAGTGTATGAGGCAAACTCAATTCCATTTTTGTAATTTTCTTTTATACACTAAACTAGTGATAAAACAAGAAACTAAAAGATTCGATTGCAAGATCTAAAGATATACCTTCAAGCACTCACCTCCGCGGCAACGGCGCCAGAAACTGCTTGATGTCTACTACGCAACCTTCTTCTTGTAGATGTTGTTGGGCCTCCAAGTGCTAAGGTTTGTAGGACAGTAGCAAATTTCCCTCAAGTGGATGACCTAAGGTTTATCAATCGGTGGGAGGCATAGGTTGAAGATGGTCTCTCTCAAACAACCCTGCAACCAAATAACAAAGAGTCTCTTGTGTCCCCAACACACCCAGTAGAATGGTAAATTGTATAGGTGCACTAGTTCGGCGAAGAGATGGTGATACAAGTGCAATATGGATGGTAGATATAGATTTTTGTAATATGAAATTATAAAAGCAGCAAGGTAACAAGTAATAAAAGTGAGCGTAAACGGTATTGCAATGCTAGGAAACAAGGCCTAGGGTTCATACTTTCACTAGTGCAAGTTCTCTCAACAATAATAACATAATTGGATCATATAACTATCCTTGAACATGCAACAAAGAGTCACTCCAAAGTCACTAATAGCGGAAAACAAACGAAGAGATTATTGTAGGGTACGAAACCACCTCAAAGTTATTATTTCGGATCGATCTATTCAAGAGTTCGTACTAGAATAACACCTTAAGACACATATCAACCAAAACCCTAATGTCACCTAGATACTCCAATGTCACCTCAAGTATCCGTGGGTATGATTATACGATATGCATCAAACAATCTCAGATTCATCTAATTCAACCAACACAAAGTAACTTCAAAGAGTGCCCCAAAGTTTCTACCGGAGAGTCAAGACGAAAACGTGTGCCAACCCCTATGCATAAGTTCACGAGCGAACCCGCAAGTTGATCACCAAAACATACATCAAGTGGATCACGTGAATATCCCATTGTCACCACAGATAAGCACATGCAAGACATACATCAAGTGTTCTCAAATCCTTAAAGACTCAATCCGATAAGATAACTTCAAAGGGAAAACTCAATCCATTACAAGAGAGTAGAGGGGGAGAAACATCATAAGATCCAACTATAATAGCAAAGCTCGCGATACATCAAGATCGTACCACCTCAAGAACACGAGAGAGAGAGATCAAACACATAGCTACTGGTACATACCCTCAGCCCCGAGGGTGAACTACTCCCTCCTCGTCATGGAGAGCGCCGGGATGATGAAGATGGCCACCGGAGAGGGATTCCCCCTCCGGCACGGGTCTAGATTGGTTTTCGGTGGCTACAGGCTTCTGGCGGTGGAACTCCCGATCTATTCTTTCCCCGATGTTTTTAGGGTATATGGACATATATAGGCGAAAGAAGTCGGTCAGGGGAGCCACGAGGGGCCCACGAGGGTGGGGGCGCGCCCAGGGGGTAGGGCGCGCCTCCCTGCCTCGTGGCTTCCTCGAAGCTTCCCTGACGTCTACTCCAAGTCTCCTGGATTGCTTCCGTTCCAAAAATAACTCTCCCGAAGGTTTCATTCTGTTTGGACTCAATTTGATATTCCTTTTCTTCGAAACACTGAAATAGGCAAGAAAACAACAATTTGGGCTGGGCCTCCGGTTAATAGGTTAGTTTCAAAAATAATATAGAAGTGTTTAGCAAAGCCCATAAACATCTAAAACAGATAATATAATAGCATGAATACTTCATGAATTATAGATATGTTGGAGACGTATCACTCCATAACCGAGAAACATTTCCTTAGTCCTCTTAGGTAACTATGGATAATTTTGACAGCTGTCCAGTGATCTACTCCTGGATCACCATTATACCCCTTGCCAAACCCATGGCAAGGTACACAATAGGTCTAGTACACAACATGGCATACTTTATAGAACCTGTGGCTGAGGCATAGGGACTGACTTTCATTCTGTCTTTATCTTCTACCGTGGTCAGGTTTTGAGTCTTACTCAACTTCACACCTTGCAACACAGACAAGAACCCTTCCTTTGACTGATTTATTTTGAACTTATTCAAATTCTTTTGCCAAGGAATATACTTAGTGGAAGTCCTATTAAGCATCTCGATCTATCCCTATAGATCTTGATGCCTAATATGTAAGTAGCTTCACTGAGGTCTTGCATTGAAAAATTCTTATTCATGTATCCATTTATGCTATCCAGAAATTCTATAACATTTCCAATCAACAATATGTGATCCACATATACTATCAGAAATGCTACAGAGCTCCCACTCACTTTCTTGTAAATACAGGCTTCACCGTAAGTCTGTATAAAACCACATGCTTTGATCACCTTATCAAAGTGTATGTTCCTACTCCGAGATGCTTGTACCAGTCCATAGATGGACCGCTAGAGCTTGCACACTTTGTTAGAACCTTTACGATCGACAAAACCTTCTGGTTGCATCATAGACAACTCTTCTTTAAGAAATCCATTAAGGAATGCATTTTTGACGTCCATTTGCAAGATTTCATAATCATAAAATGCGGCAATTGCTAACATGATTCAGACAGACTTAAGCATCGCTACAGGTGATAAAGTCTCATCGTAGTCAACTCCTTGAACTTTTTGAAAACCTTTCGTGACAAGTCGAGCTTTGTAGACAATAACATTACCATCAGTGTCAGTCTTCTTCTTGAAGATCCATTTATTCTCTATGGCTCGCCGATCATCAGGCAAGTCCACCAAAGTCCACACTTTGTTCTCATACATGGATCCTATCTTAGATTTCATGACCATAAGCCATTTATCAGAATCTGGGCTCATCATAGCTTCTTCAAAGTTCGTAGGTTCGCCATGGTCTAGTAACATGACTTCCAAAATAGGATTACCACACCACTCTAGTGCGGAACGTGCTCTATTCGACCTACGAGGTCCAGCAGCAACTTGATCTGAAGTTTCATGATCATCATCATTAGCTTCCTCTCTAGTTAGTGTAGGCATCACGGGAACATATTTCTCTGATGTGCTACTTTCCAAATTGAGAGAAGGTACAATTACCTCATCAAGTTCTACTTTCCTCCCACTTAGTTCTTTTGAGAGAAACTCCTTCTCTAGAAAGGATCCATTTTTGGCAACAAAGATCTTGCCTTTTGAATCTGTGGTAGAAGGTGTACCCATTTGTTTCCTTAGGGTATCCTATGAAGACGCACTTCTCCGATTTGGGTTCGAGCTTATCAGTCTAAAGCCTTTTGACATAAGTGTCGCAACCCCAAATTTCAAGAAATGATAGCTTAGGTTTCTTGCAGAACCATAGTTCATACAGTGTCGTCTCAACGGATTTAGACGGTGCCCTATTTAACGTGAATGCGGTTGTCTTTAATGCATAACCCCAAAATGATAGTGGTAAATCGGTAAGAGACATCATAGATCGCACCATATCTAATAAAGTGCAGTTACGACATTCGGACACACCATTATGATGTGGTGTTCCAGGTGGCGTGAGTTGTGAAACTATTCCACATTGTGTTAAATGAAGGCCAAACTCGTAACTCAAATATTTGCCTCCACGATCAAATTGTTGAAACTTTATTTTCTTGTTACGATGATTTTGCACTTCACTCTGATTTTTTTAACTTTTCAAATGTTTCAGACTTGTGTTTCATCAAGTAGATATACCCATATCTGCTCAAATCATCTGTGAAGGTCAGAAAACAATGATATCCTCCACGTGCCTCAATACTCATTGGACCGCATACATTGGTATGTATTATTTCCAGTAAGTCATTAGCTTGCTCCATTGTTCCGGAGAACGGAGTTTTAGTAATCTTGCCCATGAGGCATGGTTCGCAAGTATCAAATGATTCATAATCAAGTGATTCCAAAATCTCATCTGCATGGAGTTTCTTCATGCGCTTTACACCAATATAACCTAAACGGTAGTGCCACAAGTATGTTGTAATATCATTGTCAACATTGCATCTTTTTGGCATCAATATTATGAATATGTGTATCACTACGATCGAGATTCAATAAATATTCACATTGGGTGTATGACCATAGAAGGTTTTATTCATGTAAACAGAATAACAATTATAAATGAATAAACGTATTGCAATAAACATGATCTAATCATATGCACGCTCAATGCAAACACCAAATAACATCTATTTAGGTTCAACACTAATCCCGAAGGTAGAGTGAGTGTGCGATGTTGATCATATCAACCTTGGAATCAATTCCAACACTCATCTTCACCTCGCCCTTAACTAGTCTCTATTTATTCTGCAACTCCTATTTCGAGTTACTAATCTTAGCAACTAAACCGATATCAAATACCCAAGGGTTACTATTAATACTAGTAAGGTACACATCAATAACACGTATACAAAATATACCTTTGTTTACTTTGCCATCCTTCTTATCTGCCAAGTATTTGGGGTAGTTCCGTTTCCAGTGACCATTTGCTTTGCAGTAGAGGCACTCAGTTTCAGGCTTGGGTTTAGCTTTGGGCTTCTTCATGGTAGCGGCAACTTGCTTGCCATTCTTCTTGAAGTTCCCTCTCTTTCCCCTTTTCCCTTTTTCTTGAAACTAGTGGTCTTGTTAACCATTAACACTTGATGTTCTTTCTTAATTTCTACCATCGCTGATTTCAGCATCGCGAAGAGCTCGGGAATCATTTTCGTCATCCCTTGCATATTATAGTTCATCACAAAGTTATAGTAGCTTGGTGATAGTGACTAGAGAACTTTGTCAATCACTATCTTATCTGGAAGATTCACTCCCACTTGATTCAAGTGATTGTAGTACCCAGACATTCGGAGCACATGCTCACTGGTTGAGCTATTCTCCTCCATCTTGTAGGCAAAGTACTTGTCAGAGGTCTCATACCTCTCAACACGGGCATGAGTCTGAAATACCAATTCCATCTCTTGGAACATCTCATATGCTCCATGGCGTTCAAAATATTTTTGAAGTCCCAGTTCTAAGCCGTAAAGAATGGTGCACTAAACTATCAAGTAGTCATCATATCAAGCTTGCCAAACGTTCATAACGTCTGCATTTGCTCCTGCAATAGGTCTGTCACCTACTGGTGCATTAATGACATAATTCTTTTGTGCAACAATGAGGATAATCCTTAGATCATGGACCCAGTCCGCATCATTTCTACTATCATCTTTCAACTTATTTTTTCTATAGGAACATATCAAAAACAGGGGAGCTAAATCGCGAGCTATTGATCTACAACATAGATATGCAAAAAACTATTTAAGACTAAGTTCATGATAAATTTAAGTTCACTTAAGCAAATTACTTAATAACTACCACTTAGATAGACATCCCTCAATCATATAAATGATACGTGATCCAAATCAACTAATCCATGTCCAATCATCACGTGAGATGGAGTAGTCATCAATGGTGAACATTTCTATGTTGATCATATCTACTATATGATTCATGTTTGACCTTTCGGTCTCCAGCGTTCCGAGGCCATGTCTATACATGCTAGGCTCGTCAAGTTTAACCCAAGTATTCTGCATGTGCAAAACTGTCTTGCATCCGTTGTATGTGAACGTAGAGCCTATCACACCCGATCATCATGTGGTGTCTCAACACTACGAACTGTAGCAACGGTGCATACTCAGGGAGAACACTTTTACCTTGAAATTTAGTTAAGGGATCATCTTATAATGCTACTGCCGTACTAAGCAAAATAAGATGCATAAAGGATAAACATCACATGCAATCAAAATATGTGACAATATATGGCCATCATCATCTTGTGCTTTTGATCTCCATCTCCAAAGCATCTTCATGATCTCCATCGTCACCGGCTCGACACCTTGATCTCCAACATAGCGTCGTGGTCGTTGAGGGAGTCTAGGATTATGGGCTCCTTGAGCGTCCGGGCTAAGTGATATGGGTCGGACTAATGGGCCGAGGAGATACAAGACGAAAGACTTTCCCCGTGTCCGTATCTGACTCTCCTTGGCGTGGAAGGCAAGCTTAGAGTGAGGATATGAAGATTCCTTTCTCTGTAAACTGACTCTATACAAACCCTAATCCCCTCCGGTGTCTATATAAACCAGAGGGTTTAGCCTGTAGAGGCAATCGCAATCATAATCATATAGGCTAGACAATTAGGGTTTAGCCGTTACGATCTCGTGGTAGATCAACTCTTGTAACCCTTATACTCATCAACGTCAATCAAGCAGGAAGTAGGGTATTACCTCCATCAAGAGGGCCCAAACCTGGGTAAACATCGTGTCCCCTATCTCCTGTTACCTTTGATCCTTAGATGCACAGTTCGGGACCCCCTACCTGAGATCTGCCGATTTTGACACCGACATTGGTGCTTTCATTGAGAGTTCCACTATGCCATCATCGAAAGGCTCGACGGCTCCATCAATCATCTACAACAATGCTGCCGCTAAGGAGATTTTTCTCCCTGACCAGATCTTTGTATTCGGCGGCTTCGCACTATGTGCCAACTCGGTTGGCCACCTGGAGTAGATAGACGGCTACACCCCTGGTCACCAGATCAGTTTTGGAAATCTGAACTATGTCGCTGATATCCTAGGAGACTGGATCTTCCAAGGGTTCGCGGCCTCAACCACCGCTCCGACCTTAGATCCGGAGCACGTCATCAGGTTCGAAGACGGGAGTCTAGAGCCCGCTGAACTTTCTGCGGTCTCAGAGATTAACACCGGAAAACCAGAGAGAATAGCGTCTCCGGCAATCATTGCAAAGCCGGACTCTTCTCCGTACACTAATTCCGAACCCTGGAGGCCCGCTGTAACGCCCCGGACACACCCGCCGGTGGTCGTTACTCCTGGCGGGATCTAGACTGGCCCCACAGATCAATACTAGTCTTTTCTGTGCACTTTGTCCTCACTCATGCGCACCCGGGAGCAACTTCCCGGTCGGTCACCCATCCTGATACTACTCCAAGCCGAGCACGCTTAACTTTGGAGTTCTGTCCGAATGGGCTCCCGGAAAAGAAGGAATTCCTTATTGATATGAGTAGCCTATCATCCCTATTAAGCCAGGCTATCACATACACCCCCACTCAGAGGAACCGACGTCCTCGTCGGGCCACAGGAACGTTCCCTCTTAGCACATACGTCTGTGCATCTAGTCCAGTACATGTGCCATGCCGTGTGCCATGACGGGTCACAAACGTCATGAACAACATGACCACGCACCTGTCTGCAACCATCCGTGTAACCGCGAGGGTCGGCTCTGATACCAACTTGTAACGCCCCGGACACACCCGCCGGTGGTCGTTACTCCTGACGGGATCTAGACTGGCCCCACAGATTAATACTAGTCTTTTCTGCGCACTTTGTCCTCACTCGTGCGCACCCGGGAGCAACTTCCCGGTCGGTCACCCATCCTGATACTACTCCAAGCCGAGCACGCTTAACTTTGGAGTTCTGTCCGAATGGGCTCCCGGAAAAGAAGGAATTCCTTATTGATATGAGTAGCCTATCATCCCTATTAAGCCAGGCTATCACATACACCCCCACTCAGAGGAACCGACGTCCTCGTCGGGCCACAGGAACGTTCCCTCTTAGCACATACGTCTGTGCATCTAGTCCAGTACATGTGCCATGCCGTGTGCCATGACGGGTCACAAACGTCATGAACAACATGACCACGCACCTGTCTGCAACCATCCGTGTAACCGCGAGGGTCGGCTCTGATACCAACTTGTAACGCCCCGGACACACCCGCCGGTGGTCGTTACTCCTGACGGGATCTAGACTGGCCCCACAGATTAATACTAGTCTTTTCTGCGCACTTTGTCCTCACTCGTGCGCACCCGGGAGCAACTTCCCGGTCGGTCACCCATCCTGATACTACTCCAAGCCGAGCACGCTTAACTTTGGAGTTCTGTCCGAATGGGCTCCCGGAAAAGAAGGAATTCCTTATTGATATGAGTAGTCTATCATCCCTATTAAGCCAGGCTATCACACCCGCGTCATGCGAGGTTGGCCCAGAAACTTCCGACCCCGTCCAAACCACGAGGCTCTGGACTTAATGCGACCCCTCGTCATCACAGAGGAACCGCTTCTGAATTTTACTTCCTACCCACCACCCACTTCATAGCCATTGTCGAGGACTTAACCGACATGCTTGATTACGCCTCCGAAGACATCGATGGTATGGAAGATGATGCCGGAGAGGAGCAGGCCCAAAACCCGTCGGTCACCGAATGTTGGACGGTCACCTCCTCGTATGACATATACATGGTGGATACACCTAAAAACGGCGACGGCGATGATGAGAAAAACCCAGTCGAGGATGAAGCCCTAAGATACCGCCGAAACATCGACGTCAGCGGCGCTGCTCTAAATCGTGTCATGGTAAGAACAGCAATACCAGCACCGAAGACAATGATACTCCGGAGAATGCCGAAGACCAGGAAGACCCCATCGAACCAACATCCGAACATGATGATCGGGAGGACGGGCAAGTTGACCCTGACATGCAAGCACCAACAAAGACTCGGAAGACAGCAACTATCTGCCACTCTTTGAAGATGACATGAGCCTCGGTGACAAAGATTTTATCGTGCCAGAGGAACCCCTCAAACCAGAGCACTGATACGTCTCCGACGTATCTACTTTTCCAAACACTTTTACCCTTGTTTTGGACTCTAACTTGCATGATTTGAATGAAACTAACCCGGACTGACGTTGTTTTCAGCAGAATTACCATGGTGTTATTTATGTGCAGAAACAAAAGTTCTCGGAATGACCTGAAACTTCATGAAACAACTTTTCGGAAATAATTAAAAATCCTTGCAAAAGATGAAGACCAGGGGGCCCACCACCTGTCCACGAGGGTGGGGGCGCGCTCCCCTACCTCGTGGGCCCCTTGGAGCTCCTCCGACCTCAACTCCAACTCTATGTATTTGGTTTCGAGGAGAAAAAAATCAGGGAGAAGGATTCATCATGTTTTACGATATGGAGCCGCCGCCAAGCCCTAAAACCTCTCGGGAGGGATGATCTGGAGTCCGTTCGGGGCTCTGGAGAGGGGAATTCATCGCCATCGTCATCATCAACCATCCTCCATCACCAATTTCATGATGCTCACCGCCGTGCGTGAGTAATTCCATCGTAGGCTTGCTGGACGGTGATGGGTTGGATGAGATTTATCATGTAATAGAGTTAGTTTTGTTGGGTTTCATCCCTAGTATCCACTATGTTCTGAGATTGATGTTGCTATGACTTTGCTATGCTTAATGCTTGTCACTAGGGCCCGAGTGCAATGATTTCAGATCTGAACCTATTATGTTTTCATCAATATATGAGAGTTCTTGATCCTATCTTGCAAGTCTATACTCACCTATTATGTGTTATGATCCGTTAACCCCGAAGTGACAATAATCGGGATACTTACCGGTGATGACCATAGTTTGAGGAGTTCATGTATTCACTATGTGCTAATGCTTTGTTCCAGTACTCTATTAAAACGAGGCCTTAATATCCCTTAGTTTCCATTAGGACCCTGCTGCCACGGGAGGGTAGGACAAAAGATGTCATGCAAGTTCTTTTCCATAAGCACGTATGACTATATTCGGAATACATGCCTACATTACATTGATGAATTGGAGCTAGTTCTGTGTCACCCTAGGTTATGACTGTTACATGATGAACCGCATCCGACATAATTCTCCATCACCAATCCATTGCCTACGAGCTTTCCATATATTGTTCTTCGCTTATTTACTTTTCCGTTGCTATTGCTATCATCACTACAAAATACCAAAAACATTACTTTTGCAACTGTTACCTTTTGCTACCGTTACCACTACTATCATATTACTTTGCTACTAAATACTTTGCTGCAGATATTAAGTTTCCAGGTTTGGTTGAATTGACAACTCAGCTGCTAATACTTGAGAATATTCTTTGGCTCCCCTTGTGTTGAATCAATAAATTTGGGTTGAATACTCTACCCTCGAAAACTGTTGTGATCCCCTATACTTGTGGGTTATCAAGACTATTTTCTAGCACCATTGCCGGGGAGGCATAGCTCTATTCTTTGAGTCACTTGGGATTTATATCTGCTTATCATTATGAAGAACTTGAGAGATCCAAAAACCAAGATTTATCCGTCAACTACGAGGGGAGGTAAGGAACTGCCATCTAGCTCTGCACTTGATTCACCTTCTGTTTTGAGTAAGCTTGCGACACCTAAACCTGCTTCTGCTATTCGTTCTGATATGTCGCATGTTATTGATGATGCCACTTCTGCTATGCATGATACTTATGATGAAACTACTTCTATGCTTGATACTACTGTGCCACTTGGTGAATTTCTTGATGAACAACTTGCTAGGGTTAGAGAGAATGAAAATATTGAATCTGATAATACTGATGAAAGTGATGATGAAGACTCACCTGTTATTCCTAAGGGTTATGTTTTTGATAAAGAAGCTTCTTTAGCTATTTTAGCTTGCAAAGATAGATACGAACTCAAGAGGTTATTAGTTAAATGGAAGCAACAATCTCTTAATGCTAGAATGAAACCTGACCCTACTTTTGCTACTTCACCTATCTGTGTCACTGATAAGGATTATGAATTCTCTGTTGATCCTGATATAATTACTTTGGTTGAATCAGATCCTTTTCATGGCTATGAATCTGAAACTGTTGTGGCACATCTTACTAAATTAAATGATATGGCTACCCTGTTCACTAATGATGAGAGAACTCGCTACTTTTATATCCTTAAAATATTTCCGTTCTCATTAAAGGGTGATGCTAAGATATGGTTTAATTCTCTTGATCCTGGTTGTGTGCGTAGTCCCCAGGATATGATTTATTACTTCTCTGCTAAATATTTTCCTGCTCATAAGAAACAAGTTCCTTTAAGGGATATATATATATATAATTTTGTGCAAATTGAAGAAGAGAGTCTCCCACAAGCTTGCGGGAGGCTTATCCAATTACTTAATGCTTTGCCTGATCATCCTCTTAAGAAAAGTGAAATACTTGATATCTTTTATAATGGACTAATGATGCTTCCAGATATTACCTGGATAGTTGTGCTGGTTCTGTTTTCAGGGAAAGAACACCGGATGAAGCTGAAATTCTATTGAATAATATGTTGGCAAATGAAAATAATTGGACACTTCCTGAACCAATTCCTGAGCCTATTCCTAAACTAACTCTGAAGAAGAGGGGTATTCTATTTCTCAGTCCTGAAGATATGCAAGATGCAAAGAAATCTATGAAAGAAAAAGGTATTAAAGCTGAAGATGTTAAGAATTTACCTCCTATTGAAGAAATACACGGTATTAATTTACCGCCTGTTGAAGAAACATATGATCCAAATCCATCTCCTATTGAAGAAACTCATGGTCTTGATAACCCGACACAAGTAGTAAAAGTAAATTCTCTCTATAGATATGATAAAGCTGAAATCCCGTTTACTAAGTTTGCTAGCCCATGCTTAGATGAGTTTGATAAATTTATGGCTAAGCAAGAAGATTTTAATGCTTATTTTGCTAGACAATTGAAATACAATTCAAACATGCTTGAACACTTGGGTGATTATATGGCTAATGTCAAAGGTGAACTTAAACTTATTAGTAAACATGCTTCTATGGTTACCACTCAAGTAGAACAAGTACTCAAAGCTCAAAATGACTGCTCAATGAATTGAATAGTAAGAATAATGATAATGTTGTTAGAGTTATGACTAGTGGTGGTAGAATAACTTAGGAACCTTTGTATCCTGAAGGCCACCCTGAGAGAATTGAGCAAGATTCTCAGAGAAATAATATAGATGCACCTAGTCCTTCTAAAAGGAAGAAAAAGAAAAATGATAGGACTTTGCATGCTTCTAGTGAACCTATTACTGAAACACCTGAGAATCCAAATGATATTTCTATTTCTGATGCTGAAACACAATCTGGCAATGAACCTGAAACTAGCGATAATGTTAATGATAATGTTCATGATGATGCTCAACCTAGTAATGATAATGATATAGAAATTGAACCTGCTGTTGATCTTGATAACCCACAATCAAAGAATCAACGTTATGATAAGAAAGACTTTGTTGCTAGGAAACACGGTAAAGAAAGAGAGCCTTGGGTTCAGAAACCCATGCCTTTTCCTCCCAAACCATCCAAGAAAAAGGATGATGCGGATTTTGAGCGCTTTGCTGAAATGATTAGACCTATCTTTTTGCGTATGCGATTAACTGATATGCTCAAAACCAATCCTTATGCTAAGTACATGAAAGATATTATTACAAATAAAAGAAAGATACCGAAATATGAAATTTCCACCATGCTTGCTAATTATACTTTTAAGGGTGGAATACCAAAGAAACTTGGAGATCCAGGAGTACCAACTATACCAAGGAAATTATGTTAAAACTGCTTTATGTGATCTTGGAGCCGGTGTTAGTGTTATGCCTCTCTCTTTATATCATAGACTTGATTTGAATAAGTTGACACCTACTGAAATATCTTTGCAAATGGCTGATAAATCAACTGCTATACTTGTCGGTATTTGTGAGGATGTGCCTGTTGTAGTTGCAAACGTTACTATATTAGCAGACTTTGTTATTCTTGATATTCCCGAGGATGTTAGTATGTCTATTATTCTTGGAAGACCCTTTTTGAATACTGCAGGGGCTGTTATTGATTGCACTAAAGGCAATGTCACTTTTCATGTCAATGGTAATGAGCATACAATACACTTTCCGAGGAAACAACCTCAAGTTCATAGTATCAACTCTATTGGAAAAATTCCATCGATTATATTTGGAGGTTTTGAATTTCCTCTTCCTACTATCAAGAAGAAATATGATATTCTTATTATTGGGGATGTGCATATCCCCGTTGAGGTAACATAGTGTTATTCGAAATTTCTCCGGTTCCATGTTATTCAGAATGAGTTCGTTAACAAGACTTGATCAACCTTGTTAGTGGATTCCTTTTGATGATCATGAGAAGGATGAAACTAGAAGGCACAACCTTCTGTACCCTCCTTTTACTTTCTGTTATTTATATTAAATAAAATAAAAATAAGTATTTTCTGTCTGTTATCTGGATTATCCGTGCAATATAAAAATACCCCTAAAATCAAAGTTCTCCCAATTCCCTGAAATTTAAATATGATTTTTTCTAGAATATTTGAGAATATTTGGCACTAAGAACACAGCAGGGGGGTCATCCACCTGGCCACGAGGGTGGAGGGCCCGCCCTACCCCCTGGGCGCGCCCCCTGCCTCGTGGGCCCACGGCGGACATCCTCCACTTATTATTTCACCCATACACTCCTTCTTCCTCCCACAAACACGAATATCCAGCTCAAGCACGAGTTCTAGCTCATTTTGCTGCGATTTTCGATCTCCTAGCTCAAAGCACCTCTCACAAAACTGCTTGGGGAGATTGTTCTTTGGTATGTGACTCCTCCATTGGTCCAATTAGTTTTTGGTCTAGTGCTTTATTCATTGCAAATTTTTGCTGCTTAGGTGACCCTGTTCTTGAGCTTGCATGTCAAATTTATATGGTCAAAAGTAGTTTTGATGCATGATATAGGCCCTAGGCACTTGTAGGAGTAGTTTCTATCAATATTATTGAGTTTGGTTTACTTTTATTTTGAAGTTACTAAAAATTTCAGAATTTTTCAGAAAATAATGAAGAGACTTTTGAGGGGCTCATCGAGTCGAAGCTCGAATGAAAAGGCACCGAAGCCCAAATGTAATTTGCCTCGCACCGCGGAGGTTCAGTCGTGTGAATGGCCTTCCGATGATTTCTTGGGAGCAGTCGGGATTTATGAAGATTTTTATGAATTGAATGAGAATGCAGGCCTCACTGCCTTCCTCCATGACCGACGCGAATAGTATCTCTTACTCACAAATATCTTTGTGCAAAACTTTCATTTCCATTCTAGGAGCTCACCACCTATGATGGAGTTTTATTCATATGATGAGCATAAGGAGATGTCACTTTATGATTTTTGTCGGGTTTGTGTGATCCCTTTCGAGGGCAGCATAGAGGAACCACATCGAGGCGATGTGGATGGTTTATTGATACCATCAATATAGGGGAAACGAGGAAGGTTTCCGATTCATGAGTCACTAGCATACATTTTCCTATTTTATGCTACTTTGCAATATTTGCTAGCCGTTGCTTAATTGGTCGTGGAAACTGTGGAAACCTTAGTGTTCCTGATATTATTTTTTGTTCCACGGTTTATTCAGTGATAACTCTATTAGTATGGGTGGTATTATTGCTAAACGGTTAAGTCTGAACCGTACCAAAGGGCCCATCTTTAGAGGCATCTATGCTTCACGCCTAGCTGCACATTTTAACATTGCTGCCTCGTGTTTATTTAGATTATAAGAGTATGGTGGCACACGATTTTATTGTTAAGAATAGGGAAGGGGAGCTTAAATAAAATTGTTCTTTGATAAACATCATCCTGAGACTATTACCCTGCCTGCTCCTTCTTTGTTTGATTTATCTTCAGGCCAATACCTTGTTCCGTTAGAGGCTATTCACGCCTACCGGAACCCTACATCAGCCACAGAGCCAGAGCCAGAACTACAAGTTGAGCCTCCACGACAGTCTAATTACCATTGGGACCCAAAGATGATTGCCAACCAGTGGCAATCAGAGTCTTCTTCTTCGCAGTACGACCCCAACTATTATTATGGATATCCGCCAGGCCAGCCGTGGCCATAGACCAACTTAGGAAAAAAGCCTAAGCTTGGGGGAGTACATATTTCTCACCGACATTACATTTATGTTCACACACTCATTGCTAGATGTCGGTGCTCATACTTTTTCATTGCATCATCCATGCTAGTTTATTTTCCTTTTTATGCTTTCTTCTTGTGTGTTTAATAAACCTTAAGAAAAACCAAAAAAATTAGTTGTAGCTTTTAATTAGTTTACTTTCCATGCTTGTAGTAGTAATTAAAAAGAAAACCCAAAAATATTTCATGTTCTTCTTTTGCTTGTTGGGAGCTTTCCAGTGTAAATAGTTTTATTTCTTTTCTTTTCTTTGGGGGTCGATAGGAGAAGACCATGATTAAATTGTTGAAGTAGCTCTTATATGCATTATTGTTGATCTGACAAAAGAGCCCATATTGCCTTGTCTTCTCCTATTTATTGAATGCTTGCAGATTCCAGCTTAGCCCAATGCACATGCACTATTATTATTATTCACATCATTCGGTCGTGCAAGTGAAAGGCAATTATGACGATATATGATGGACTGACTGAGATGAGAAAAGCTGGTATGAACTCGACCTCTCTTGTTTTTGTAAATATGATTAGTTCATCATTCCTGATTCAGCCTATTATGAACAAACATGTTTGCAATGACAACTAGAGATAATAGTTTCTTGTGCCATGCTTGATTAGCTAGGAGCTTATAATTGTTTACCTTGCGTGCCAACATTCTATTCAAATGGTTATGATGTGGTATGATAGGGTGGTATCCTCCTCTGAATGATTTAAGTGACTTGACTCGGCGCATGTTCACGCACGTAGTTGAAACAAAATCAATATAGCCTTCATGATATTTATGTTCATGGTGGATTATATCCTACTCATGCTTGCATTCAATGTTGATTAATTTTAATGCATGTTCATGACTGTTGTCGCTCTCTAGCTGGTCGCTTCCCAGTCTTTTGCTAGCCTTCACCTGTACTAAGCGGGAATACTGCTTGTGCATCCAACTCCATAAACCCCAAAGTTATTCCATATGAGTCCATCATACCTACCTATATACGGTATCTACCTGCCGTTCCAAGTAAATTTGTGTGTGCCAAACTCTAAACCTTCAAATAAATATCTTGTCTTGTATGCTCGAATAGCTCATGTATCAACTAGGGCTGTCCGTATCTTCCATGTTAGGCGGGTTATTCTCAAGAGGAGTGGACTCCGCTCCTCACTCATGAGAAAAATGGCTGGTCACCGGGATGACAGTCCCATGCTTTATGCAAGCTAAATCAAAATAATTACAAACAAAACTCCCCCTGGGATTCTTGTTAGTTGTAGGCACTCGTTGTTTCGAGCAAGCCATGGATTGATGCTTGTTGGTGGAGGGGGAGTATAAACGTTACTATTCTGTTTGGGAACCGCCTATAATGTGTGTAGCATGGAAGATATTGCCATCTCTTGGTTGTTATGTTGACAATGAGAGTATACCACTCAAAATATTATTCACCTCTGTTTCAAAACCGAGCTCTGGCACCTCTACAAATCCCCGCTTCCCTATGCGAAGGGCCTATCTATTTACTTTTATGTTGAGTCATCATCCTCTTATTAAAAAGCACCAGTTGGAGAGCACCGCTGTCATTTGCATTCATTACTGTTAGTTTACATTGAGTATGACTTGACTGGATCTCTTTTACCATGAATTACAATGTCTAGCCAGTCCTTGATCTTTAAAGGTGCTCTGCATTTATGTTTTGCGGTCTCAGAAAGGGCTAGCGAGATACCATCTTGTTATATCATATTATGATTGTTTTGAGAAAGTGTTGTCATCCGAGATTTATTATTATTGCTTGCTAGTTGATTATGCCATTGATATGAGTAAACATGAGACCTATGCGTTATTGTGAATATGGTTAGTTCATAATCTTTGCTGAAAACTTGAATGCTAGCTTTACATATTTACAACAACAAGAGCAAACAGAGTTTGTAAAAGTTTTTCTTTATCACTTTCAGTTTGTCAACTGAATTGCTTGAGGACAAGCAAAGGTTTAAGCTTGGGGGAGTTGATACGTCTCCGACGTATCTACTTTTCCAAACACTTTTGCCCTTGTTTTGGACTCTAACTTGCATGATTTGAATGAAACTAACCCAGACTGACGCTGTTTTCAGCAGAATTACCATGGTGTTATTTATGTGCAGAAACAGAAGTTCTCGGAATGACCAGAAACTTCACTGGAAAACTTTCCGGAAATAATAAAAAATCCTTGTAAAAGATGAAGACTAGGGGGGCCACCACCTGTCCACGAGGGTGGGGTTGCGCCTGCCCCCCTAGGGCGTGCCCCTACCTCATGGGCCCCCTAGAGCTCCTCCGACCTCAACTCCAACTCTATATATTTGGTATCGGGGAGAAAAAACCAGGGAGAAGGATTCATCGCATTTTACTATACGGAGCCGCCGCCAAGCCCTAAAACCTCTCGGGAGGGCTGATCTGGAGTCCGTTCGGGGCTTCGGAGAGGGGAATTCGTCGCCATCATCATCATCAACCATCCTCCATCACCAATTTCATGATGCTCACCGCCGTGCGTGAGTAATTTCATCATAGGCTTGTTGGACGGTGATGGGTTGGATGAGATTTATCATGTAATCGAGTTAGTTTTGTTAGGGTTTGATCCCTAGTATCCACTATGTTCTGAGAATGATGTTGCTATGACTTTGCTATGCTTAATGCTTATCACTAGGGCCCGAGTGTCGTGATTTCAGATCTGAACCTATTATGTTTTCATCAATATATGAGACTTCTTGATCCTATCTTGCAAGTCTATAGTCACCTATTATGTGTTATGACCCGTTAACCCCGAAGTGACAATAATTGGGATACTTACCGGTGATGAGCATAGTTTGAGGAGTTCATGTATCCACTATGTGCTAATGCTTTGTTCCGGTACTCTATTAAAAGGAGGCCCTAATATCCCTTAGTTTCCATTAGGACCCCGCTGCCACGGGAGGGTAGGACAAAATATGTCATGCAAGTTCTTTTCCATAAGCATGTATGACTATATTCGGAATACATGCCTACATTACATTGATGAATTGGAGCTAGTTCTGTGTCACGCTAGGTTATGACTGTTACATGATGAACTGCATCCGGCATAATTCTCCATCACTGGTCCATTGCCTACGAGCTTTCCATATATTGTTCTTCGCTTATTTACTTTTCCGTTGCTATTGCTATCATCACTACAAAATACCAAAAACATTACTTTTTCTACCGTTACCTTTTGCTACCGTTACCACTACTATCATATTACTTTGCTACTAAATACTTTGCTGCAGATATTAAGTTTCCAGGTGTGGTTGAATTGACAACTCAGCTGCTAATACTTGAGAATATTCTTTGGCTCCCCTTGTGTCGAATCAATAAATTTGGGTTGAATACTCTACCCTCAAAAACTTTTGTGATCCCCTATACTTGTGGGTTATCAAGCACTTTAAGCGCCGGCTAATAGCCATAGCTAGAAGCCTAAAACAGAAATAGCAGAAGCTTCAACCTGACCAAGACCTGCTCAACGACAGATGGACCAACGTCCTGGCAGCCGAAGAATACGGCCTTGAACACCCAACAAAGAGTTACCCAAAGTCTAACCTGCTACCCCAATTCGATGACAAGGCGCTGGAGCCTATACCACCCGTGTGTAACACGGCTGACGGACCCGACCGCCCATCGCGTGGTTGGGATAGAATGGCAACTCAAGCCAAACACCAACCCGCACCACCTCCCCGCAAAAGCAGAGAAACAACAGCTCGAGGATACACATACGACCTACGACAGGACCTGGAAAATAGAGCAGGTCAGACCAAGTCAATCTACGGATCGCGGGGGCGAGCTCCGGCGTGAGAGGAGGGCTATGAAGCCTGGTGCGATAAACATAACCAACCCCAGGCTGAAAACCGCATACGGACTCCTTTCGAACTGCGTCATGACATGGCTCGATACAGAGGTGCCGCACACCCCCTATGCTTCACCGATGAGGTAATGGAGCACGAGTTCCCTGAAGGGTTTAAACCCATGAACATCGAATGATACGACGACACAACGGATTCCGCGGTATGGATTGAAGATTTTCTTCTCCACATTCACATGGCTCGCGGTGATGATCTACACGCCATCAAATACCTTCCCCTAAAACTCAAGGGGCCAGCTAGGCACTGGTTAAACAGCCTCCCAGAAAACTCTATTGGAAGCTGGGAAGACTTGGAAGATGCCTTTAGGGACAACTTCCAAGGCACTTATGTCCGGCCTCCAGATGCTGATGACCTCGGTCATATAGTCCAATAGCCTAGAGAGTCGGCCAGGAAATTCTAGACCGGGTTCCTAATTAAAAAGAAACAGATTGTCGACTGTCCGGACGCTGAAGCCCTAGCAGCCTTCAAACAAAGCATCCGCGACGAATGGCTCGCCCGACACCTCGGCCAAGAAAAGCCGAAGTCCATGGCAGCCCTTACAACACTAATGAACCGCTTCTGTGCGGGTGAGGATAGCTGGCTAGACCGTAGTGGTAACAGTACCAGCGACCCTGGCACTTCCGAAGCCCGAAACGGCAACGGAAGACCCCGACGCAACAAACATAAGCGTCAGAGCAACAATGATGATACAGAGAATACGACAGTCAATGCCGGATTCGGTGGCTCCAAAACCGGTCAACGGAAGAAGCCATTCAAACGAAACAAAGACGGTTCATCAAGCCCGGACCGAATACTTGATCGACCCTGCCAGATCCACGTCACTCCTAAGCCTGCCAACCACACCAACAGAAGTTGTTGGGTCTTCAAATAGGCCGGCAAATTAAATGCCGGACATAAGGAGAAAGGGTCGCCCAGTGAGGATGACGACGAGGAACCTCGCGCACCGAAAATAGGGGGACAGAAGAAATTTCCGCCCAAAATCAAAACGGTGAACATGATATACGTCACCCATATCCCCAAGAGGGAGCGCAAGACCGCGCTAAGGGATGTCTATGTGATAGATCCAGTCACCCCAAAATTCAACCCATGGTCGGCCTGTCCGACCACCTTCGATCGCAGGGACCATCCGACCAGTATCCATCATGGAGGTTCGGCCACATTGGTCCTTGATCCAATCATCGATGGATTCCACCTTACGCGAGTCCTCATGGACGGCGGCAGTAGCCTTGACCTACTCTATCAGGACACAATCCGCAAGATGGTTATTGATCTGTCAAGAATCAAGCCCACTAAAACTACCTTTAAAGGAGTGATACTCGGTGTAGAGGCCCGCTGCATGGGCTTAATCACATTGGAAGTGGTCTTCGGTTCACCGGACAACTTCCGCAGCGAAGACTTGATCTTCGATATCGTCCCCTTCCGCAGTGGCTACCATGCATCGCTCAGACGAACCGCGTTTGCTCGCTTCAATGCAGTCCCGCACTATGCCTATATCAAACTCAAGATGCCTAGACCACGCGGAGTTATAACAGTGAATGGAAACATGGAACGCTCCCTCCGTACTGAGGAGCACACCGTGGCCCTGGTAGCGGAAGTACAGGGTGGCCTAATCAAGCCAACTATTACGTCGGCGGCCAAGTCCTCGGACACTGTCAAACAAGTCCGGACTACCCCACTGTACGACAGTCCAGCTCGTCAGGAGCTCGATTAGCAATTCGGCCTCCATATCATCCCCTACCAAATTGTGGCATATGTACCATGCATACATAATTACGCACTAAAAATACCATGGGAATGGATGGAGGCATAATAAGGACAATGTTTGCAATACGGCTAGACCCTATCAGGACACTCACATTTCCCTTTTTCTTTCCTTTTTTTCCAGGTTCCTTACAACCCACACCACCCTTTCGATGGTACCAAGGCCTCTTTCCGTGGCCTATTACACCGGTCAATGATCCTCTCGAAGGACAATATACCAAGGAGCAAAGAAGCATAGACGCGTGCCAGAGTACCTAAAGGATCCTTAAAGATCACCTCGTCCGCTTTCAGGATGCATGAACAGCTTCCCCTTGTGTTTGGCATGTAAAATAGCCTTGTCGCTTATTGCACTATTTGTATCAATACGTTTCGACGTATCAATCAGACTACATTGGAAACATTTTTTAGCCCAAACCTACGTGGCATTGGCTTATCTCTTAACATATGTTTCCCTATTTTTGTCTGATTATCATGTACACCTTGGTATGACCTAAATTGCCAGGGGCTTTATTAATCTGCGTACATCTTTTAAATACTAAAACAAAGTCCGAACACTTTAACAGTGTAATTCGGCGCCCCAAATATAGCATTATATGCATTGGCTCCGAATCATGTCTTTGGTCAATAGTTGGGTTGCCTGGCTCCTGTGCTTGCTACCTTACATTCCATCTAATCGGCTAGGGTAGTAAAGGGAGAACTACTGTGATTGTGTTTCTGGTTTACCCGGACAAACACCTCAGTAGAGAAAGCCAAAAACTGACTGTCATGATACGGAGAGTGTTGGTCAGCTATTCGGCGACCAAGTATAAATCTCTTGCAATTTTCTCCACATTATGCGATAGGCCGGCCTTCACCCCCTCGGGCATTTATAGCACCCAAGTTCGGATAATCGAACAATACTAGGGGCTGCGCCCGCACATTATAAAACTCCTATGGCTAAGTGAGGGCGATAAAGCCACATAGTCCGATTGCCTAGTTCGCCGCACTAACACCTCCTTCACGGACCAATAAGTTGGGTCAAATGTGTTTACGTGTCATACCGAACACCCCCGTACTACCTACGAGGGGGCTGAAGCCGACGACTAGCCAACTCTCGGATGTCTTAAACAGCCGCACATGAGAAGATATTTTTAAAATAAGCAACATATCATACCTAGGCCTTGTTTCATGCTACAAGATTAAACAACATAGATACATTCATTCAAAAATGATATCATTTGAACATTAGCTCTCTACAATGCGGGATCCTTTCAGGACATCATCAAAGTATCGCTCCAGCGTGCAGCGCTCTTTGCTTGTGGGCGGTCCCTCGGTTGCAAGCTTGGTGGCGTCCGTCTTCACCCACTGCACCTTGACACGGGCGAAGGCCATCCGCGCACCTTCGATGCAGACCGACCGCTTCACGACATCAAGCCGAGGGCAGGCACTAACCAGCCGCTTCACGAGACCGGAGTAGCTACTGGCATGGGTTCAGCCGGCCAAAGACGGATTATCAAATCCCTCGGCCAATTCAGCCACCCTATGCAGTTCGGTCCATTGCTTCAGCTAATCGCTAAGGGGCATAGGATGCTCTGGCGCAAGGTACTGCGACCAGAACAGTTTCTCCATTGAGCTCCCCTCTTCGGCCCGGAAGAACTCCGCAGCATCAGCAACACTCCGGGGCAGGTCCACAAACACTCCTGGAGAACTCCAAATCTGGGTTAGAAAGATATACCTTTTCTTAACAAATTTGCTCTGCATGTTAAAGGCCTTACCCGCCGCAATTTGCCTTGCCTCTTGGATCTCCCGGACAACGCTTTGGGCTTCGGCCCGGGATTCTTGTGCACTGTGGGGTGCCTTGGCAAGTTCTGAATTTTGCTCCGAACTCTTGCGCTCTAAGGACTCGCATCTGCCTATGGCATCCTTGAGCTCCTGCTGGACTTCCTCCACTCGCGTTTCATGTTTAAGGTGGGAGGCTTGCTCCTCCTCCGCCTCCTTCCTGGCCTCGGCCAGCGCACTCTTGAGGGCCTCGACCTTAGACGTGTCAGCTGCAAACATAATCACAAAACTCATTCAGATAACACATAAGAGCTGACACCATTTCAGACATGTTCTCGGTATCACATACCTTGTTTTTGTTATAACTTCCGCCTTAGCTCAGATGCGTCGGCAGCATGGGCAGCTGATGCTTGTTTTGCAGCCTGTTTGTTCAAATAGATATGTATGTTAACCCCCTGCGTGAGTTATTAGATCCTCTATTCGGTTTTTCCTTCCGAACATCAAACAGAGTCTCATGGGCTACTATCTATACACAAGCATCCTTTTTATACAACTAAAAGATACTGTAAAGCACATACCTCAAAGCCTCCTAAAAGGCTAGTGTAGGCTTTTCGCTCAGTCCGCTTTTCACGGACTGAACCTTATCAATCACCGTACCCATAAGGGTACGATGTTCTTCCACAATGGCGGCGCTCTCACCCAAGTGTCTGACGCCTCCGCATAGACATAGGTTGCCGGTGTCGTAGGTGCGCCCCCTTCTCGCAAAGAGGGTTGCTCATCTATTTTCGGAACCATGTGGGTTTCCAGAATGACATTTGGTTGGGGGCCAAACTGGACATGGCCCCCGTCTCCAGTCTCCATGGCGGTCGGTTCCCCCATGTTCTCGACAGCCTAAGTGTCACCCTCCGGCACCGTCTTGGCAGCCTTCGCTACCTCTCCCTGTTTCAGAAGGGTCCTTTGGGATGACACCTCGGTGTTATCCGCGGCAGTGGGGGAGGAAGCTGGTGGAGGCTATTCACTCGCCATCATCATGTTCGGACCCAGCGAATTCCCGAAAGATGAGGATCGCTAGGGGAGGACCTTAATCGGACTGCAGCATACAATATAAATGCATTACATCTATAAGCCAGAAAAGCCGGACATATATATATAACTTTGAGTACTTGCGATCCGGCCAGGGGCTTCGGCCCTGAGGCGCCACTCGTCGGCGTCTGATTCGGAGTCATCCGTAAGGGACGTCCTCCCTTTCTTGGATGCCTCTGCCTCTAGATTGGCGGAGGCTGCCCTTTCCTTCTTCTCCCCCTTAGGGGGGGAGTTTCTCTCTTCCTCCTCCTCTTCCTCTTCGTCATGGGAGGAGAGGGTTCTGGTGTCCCCGAAGACTACGTTCGAAGCACCCTTATGGCAGAGGCCGCTCTTGGACTCCTTGCCCTTCCCCTTGGCTTTCTTTTCTGGCGCCTGGTATGGTGCCGGGACCAGCATCCTCGTCAATAGAGGAATAGCTGGGTCTTTGGGCAGCAGAGCCGGACAGTGAATCCGGTCCGCTTTCTTCGTCCAGCCCTGCAAAAGTAAATGGAGGGTTAGTGTGCTCCTTGGATTCACAAAGTAAGCTTATCAAAGAACTTACGGGGGTCGAAGCGTGGGTGCTATCATAGTCGAGGTCTTCGGTTTCCTCCGGCCATGACTTATGGCTCTTGAACAGCAGCTTCCACATGTCTTCGTGCTTCATGCCAAAGAACCGCTACAGGGTCTGGGGACTGCCCGGGTTGAACTTCATCATGGGCTCTTGACGCGCCTGACAGGGGAGAATCTAGTGGAAGAGCGTCACCTGGATCACGCTGGCGAGGCTGGTATTTTTATCTACCATGCTCTTGATGCGCTTCTGCAACACCGTTACCTCGTCAGATGATGCCCAGTCCAGGCCCTTGTTGAGCCAGGATGCTAGCCGCATTGGGGTCCCAGACTTGAACTCCGCACGAGCAACCCATGTGGAGTCACGGGGATATGTGACATAGAACTACCCTTGCTGCCATCCCTTCATGGTCTCCACGAAGGTTCCCTGGGGCCAAGTGACGTTGGGCAGTTTTCTCACCATAGCGCCACCGCAATCCGGCCATCCACCACTTTCGGCTTCACATTGAAGACCATGAGCCATAGCCTAAGTGGGGGGAAATGCGGAGGAATGCCCCACATACGACGATAAACGCCGAAATGTTGAGGAAAGGATTTGGGGCTAGATCATGGAAATCTAGCCTGTAGTAAAACATGAGGCCACGGACGAAAGGATGAAGGGGAAACCCCAGTCCGTGAAGAAAATGAGGGATAAACAATACCCTCTCATCGGGCTTTGGAGTGGGGATGATCTGCTTTTTGGCTGGAAGCCGGTGGGCGATCTCCTTGGCCAGGTACCCAGCTTCTTGGAGTTCCTTGATGTTTTTCTCCATGACGGAGGAAGCCATCCACTTGCCCTGCGCTCCGGATCCGGACATGGCTAGAGTACTTTCTAGGAATGGAGAGGATTGAAGCTTGGGCGCTAGAGCTTGAGGGCAGATGGGCTAAGGAAGGGGAAGGCGTGGGGTAAAAAGGGGGAATCTTATCTCCTTATAAAGGCAGTGAATATCATGCGTCCCCCATGAGCCTTAAAGCTCACCTATTTCCAAGAGGTCGTGCGAAACGACATGGTTGGTTTTCCCAAACCCGTATTGATGAGAATCCCGTAATAAGGGGCATGATCTCTGCTTTGACAAGACGTGTCATCGGTGGTTGCATCTCAAAACACGAAACAGGAGGCTGGAAAACGGTTTGAAATAATAAAATTGCCGGACATAACGTCTCACCAGTGAAATCTTCAGAAGACAGAACTTATCTGTATTCTTCCCTTGTAATTCAGAGGTATGACTGTTGTACAGAGCTGGATATAGTGCTGACGATCAACTGCTTTTAAGTGTTCGGTGGAGGAACCCGCCTTGCAATGCCGAAGACAATCTGCGCGCCGGACACATCGTCATTGAAGACTGGTTCAGGGGCTACTGAGGGAGTCCAGGATTATGGGCTCCTCGAGCGTCCAGGCTAAGTGATATGGGCCGGACTAACGGGTCGTGGAGATACAAGACGAAAGACTTTCCTCGTGTCCGTATGGGACTCTCCTTGGCGTGGATGGCAAGCTTAGAGTGTGGATATGAAGATTCCTTTCTCTGTAAACCGACTCTGTACAAACCCTAGTCCCCTCCGGTGTCCATATAAATCGGAGGGTTTAGTCTGTACAGGCAATCACAATCATAATCATATAGGCTAGACAATTAGGGTTTAGCCATTATGATCTCATGGTAGATCAACTCTTGTAATCCTTATACTCATCAAAGTCAATCAAGCAGGAAGTAGGGTATTACCTCCATCAAGAGGGCCCGAACCTGGGTAAACATCGTGTCCCCTGTCTCCTGTCACCTTCGATCCTTAGACGCACAGTTCGTGACCCCCTACTCGAGATCTGCCGGTTTTGACACCGACAGTCGTCTCGCCAACTATTGCTTCTACAACTATTGCTAACACATAGTGACAAAGTAAAGCAATTACATGGCGTTTGCATTTCATACAATAAAGAGACAACCATAAGGCTCCTTCCGGTTGTCAGATATCTTACAAGACATGATCATCTCATACAATAACGTTTATCACATCATGTCTTGACCATATCACATCACAACATGCCCTGCAAAAACAAGTTAGACGTATTCTAATTTGTTGTTGCAAGTTTTATGTGGCTGTTACGGGCTTCCAGCAAGAACCGTCCTAACCTACACATAAAACCACAACGGTGTTTCGTCAAGTTTGCTGTTTTAACCTACTTCAAGGACCGACCGCAGTCAAATTTGAGTCAACTAAAGTAGCAGAAACATACACCCGCCAGTCACCTTTATGCAAAACTAGTTGCATGTCTGTCGATGGAACCGGTCTCATGTGCGTGGACATGTATGGTTGGTCCGGGCCGCTTCATCCCTCTATATCGCTGAATCAAAATAAGACGCCGGTGGTAAGCAGTATGACTATCACCGCCCACAACTCTTTGTGTTCTACTCGTGCATATCATCTACGCATAGACCTGGCTCGGATGCCACTGTTGGGAATCATTGCATGGAAAGAAAAAATTTGTCAACGCACACACAATGATCTATCCATGGAGATGCATAGCAACGAGGGGGAGAGTGTGTCTACGTACCCTCGTAGACCGAAAGCGGAAGCATTTGAAAATACGGTTGATCTAATCAAACTTCTTCTAGCTCCGACCGATCAAGCACTGAATGTACGGCACCTTCGAGTTTTGCACACGTTCAGCTCGGTGACGTCCCTCGCCTTCTTGATCGAGCAAGGCGTCGAGGTAGTAGATGAGTCCCGTCAGCACGACAACATGGTGACGGTGATGGTGAAGTGATCCGCGCAGGGCTTCGTCTAAGCACCGCGAGAATATGACCGGGGGTGTAAACTGTGGAGGGGGGCATCACACACGGCTAACAATTGATGTTGTGTGTTCTAGGTGCCCCCCCCACACACACACACATATATATATAGGACTCCTCTTCTGTACTCCTGGGAGTATGTACTCTCATTCTCAATATACCTCATATACGCATTAATTATATCTCTTTATTATTCTCAATATACTTCATTAAATATTCTAAGATACCCCAATACGAGTTTTGTTGAAAAAATATCATCTGCGATGTACTTTTTGTAATATACCTTTTTCACGTACAAACACATCAGTATATACGTAAACATTTAAAAATATGTAGACTCATATGAATTTTTTCATGAAACTTATTTTGGGGTATCTAATAATTACTAATGAAGTATATTAAAAATAATAAAGTGGTATAAAAGATTCATCTATGTGGTATATGAGAAGCGGGAGTACGTACTCACAGAGTACACAACCATTTTCCTATATATATATATATATATATAGAGAGAGAGAGAGAGAGAGTAGCACTATTCTATTCCTAGGATTAGAATAACTATTTGGATCACGGAGCGACCTATATAAACGCCGCGGAGTGGATCCCGAACTCCCGAAAAAAAACCAACCTCCCGGACCACCTCTGCCGATTCCACAACCTCCCGCACCACCTCTGTCGATTCCCCCCGGCTCCCCCAACCCTCCCATCATCGCCCCTGGCTCTCGCCGCTGCCCCCGGACCAACCCGCCTCCCGCCGCCGCCCCCCAACCCCGATGCACCTCCTGCTTCCGACCACCCGACCCCAACGCCCACCTCCTGCCGCCGGCCACCAGACCCCAACGCCCACCCGCTTCCGGCCACCGAAGCCGCCGCCGCCGGTGTAGCCCCCGCGCCCTGTTACCGGATCCACCGGTTGCAGCGACACGACACCCACCTCCGCCCCCTTCCCCCAGCGACCCCGACTCCGTACTGCATCGGGACACCACCGGTGGCCTCGGATCTGAGCACTGGCCACTAGTTCTGCGGATGCTCACGCGGGGATTGTGCTACTCCGGCGAGCTCCTTCATCCTCGACCACGGCGCACCGACGATGCCCTCCTCCCTCTCGTTCCCTCTTCCATCCTCGAGCCCAAATCCGATGAGCTTGTCAGCCGGCGAGCCTTGCTGTCCCTACTGCTGCCACCACCCGATGTCCATCGTGCCTATCCGCGATATACCTGCAGCTAGAGGAGGGCTCGGCCTGCATCAAAAGGAGAGCACGACCTGCAGCTGCGTAGCCACATTCATCAGAGAAGATAGAGGCGGCTGGGTCATGGATCTTGCATGCGCCCCTTCGGCTAGGAGGCTGCCACCAGCAGCAGGTCGTCTTTCCACATCTCCCTGTATAGAACGCTGACGACTCCAAGCTTCTCAGTCCCTCTACCCTCCTCCAGTGTTCCTTTGCATAAAACGATCTCTGGTCCCAACAAGCTAGGAGAGGTTCGTGTATTGTTGCTCACGAGGAAAGTTTATCTAAGTTGATGCAAAAAGTTCGTTTTGTAATTCATGGAAGTTTGATGCCTATGCATGTGAGACTGAAACTGTTTTCATTTCATGAAAAGCCAAAAAAAATTTTGTGGATGTGTTGTAGGTGTGTGTCCGCGCACACGTATTACACTAGATTTTAGAACTATTTTTGTCATGTTTGTTTCTCCATATTGGTTTTATAGTGTTAGTTTTCTATGTTCATGGAGTAAAAAATTATGAAGTTCAATTTTGAGAAAGCAGCAAGTTCAACCAATACGAAAACACTAAAAAACATTGAATATAAACTTTTTTAGTGAGGTTAAAATTGGAAAGGCATGATAAAAAAAATGTTCTCTGTTCTTTACGGTAAAAAATGTATCATGTATTGGTTGGTTTCCCCAACTAGTTGCTCTCTGACACACATTATATTGCTGCTTTCCTTATCCTTCATGAAACCGTTACAAAAAATAGAGCATAGAAGTTCAATATTAAAAGCAAAAAACAAGCGTGCATTTCTTGAAGACAAAAAAAGGTTGATGCGAAGTTCATATTCTCTGCCATGGAAAAATGTGCATAAAAAGGTGTGATTTCGAAAGTTCAGGTGTAATGAACATCGAAGTTCAAACCAAAAAAATTGAAAAAAAATCATGGAATTCAAAAGAATAAAAACTATGGAGTTTCATGAAAAAAATCAGTAGCACGTGAAGTTCATGTTTTAGAAAATTTTGAAGTTCACGTGTACCATGTACAAAAGAAAAATGATCAAATGAAAAAAGGGACCGCCTAACCCGTTTCACCGAAAAGCAAAAAATGCATAAAATGTCGCGACAAAATTGTATAAGAAGTTCAAATTTAAAAACCGAAGCAGGTCAACGTTAAAAAAAATGAAGTTTTAATATCATAAAGACAAATTTGGAAGTAAAAAAAATTTGAGCGAGAAGTTAAAAAAAAGTAGTTCAAAAATCTTTATAACGGGTTTTCCCCGTTTATAAAAATATCAGAGAAGTTCAAATGAAAAATAGGAGCATTTCAAAAGATTGTATAAAAACTGATTCCCCATTCTATAAAAACTAGAAGTTCAAATTAAGGTAACGGCGTGGTATCGTTGTTTTATATAAAAAAGCATTTTCCGCGTTACTAACCAATAAAACTAAGAATTTCAAATTTAAAAATGGTGAAGTTCGATGTCTATAAAACATTCAGATTTTTCACATTATTAAAAAAACAAAAAGTTCAAAATTTTAAAACAAAGAGGTTAAAAAAACTCGAGTTTCCTTGTTACTAAAGAATAAAACTATGAAGTTCAAATTAAAATAACAGTGAAGTTCAAATTTCATAAAAATCTCAAATTCTCATTCTAAAGAATAACTAATAATTTCAGATTAAAAAATAAAACAACAAAAAAAGTTTTAAAAAGATTTTCCCCGTTTTAAAAAAAATTGGATTTTCCCCGATACTAAAGATTAAACCAAGAAGTTCAAAAATTAAATAACAAGAAGTTCAACTTTTAAAAATAGAGCGCTTCAAAATTTCATAAAAAGATTAAGAATTAAAACCAGGAAGTCCATATTAAAAGGATGGAGAAGTATATAAAACTCAGATTTTCCTCGTTATTAAAGAATGAAAACAAGAAGTTCAAAAATTAAATAACAAGAAGTTCAACTTTTAAAAATAGAGCGCTTCAAATTTCTTAAAAAATATTAAGAAATAAACCAGGAAGTCCATATTAAAAAGATAGAGAAGTTCGATGATTATAGAAAACTCGGATTTTCCTCGTTATTAAAGAATGGAAACAAGAAGTTCGAAAATAAAATAACAAGAAGTTTAACTTTTAAAAATAGAGCGCTGCAAAATTTCATAGAAAAAAAATTAAGAAATAAAACAAGGAAGTCCAAATTAAAAAGATGCAGAAGTTTGATGATTATAGAAAACTCAGATTTATCTCGTTTATTAAAGAATGGAAACTAGAAGTTCAAAAATCAAATAACTTCTAAAAAATTTGTTGCTATAAGTTCAAGTGCTTCGTCCGCGGAAGTTCAAAAATTCTTGTGAGAGAGGTTGAACAAAAATACATGACGGAAGTTCAAGATGAAAACAGCGGGAAGTTCAACTGCTACACGAAATGCGTTTCAGATAGGAAAATGAGAATAGAAAACAAAAAAGGCTTAAAATATTTTGTTGCGAGAAGTTCACGTGCTACTCCCGGTGAAGTTCGAGATCTCTAGTGTGAGACGTCCGACCTTCAGTTACATGTAAAAAAACAGGCAAAACGACGTTTTTTACGCATTCAAAAATATATTTTGAACCGTTGCGAGTATGAAAAACTCATCAACACAAAAAAGTTACGTGTTTTTAATAGCTTTCCATCGGTATATCATTTGCTCAATTACGGTAAGTGGTTTGAGAATTACGGGCAAAAAACATCACGTCAAAAAACAGAGTGAAGTTCAAACAGAACTGCCACAGAAGTTCAAGTACTTCACGCGATGCATTTTCGACGAATCTGTTTCGCGATAAAGGCAGAACGAATGATCTCGTCGTTTTCGAAATTACTTGAAAACAGCTAGGAATCAAAGAAATTCGTCAACATGAAAAAGTTTCGCATTTTCTGTAGCTTTTCAACAGTATATTATTTACCCCATTCCGACAAAGTTTGTAGAAATTACGGTGAAAATATACATTTTTCGCCATTTTCAAAACTAACTTAAAACCGTAAAGAATTGGGAGAAACAATACATACCAAAAAGTTCCGCATTTGTTCAAGCTTTCCAATGCCATATCATTTGCTGCATTCGGACGTACGGTTAAAAAATTAGCTCGAAAATACGAACTCGGTAGGACTTGGACCATTTTCTAAATTACTCTTAAACCATTCAAAATTAGAAAAAAAAACTGTCAAGCTAAAAAAGTAGCGCATTTTCATAATCTTTCCAACACCGTATCATATGCCTCCATTGGATTAGCCGTTTAGAAATGACATTGAAAAAATGAACTCAACTGTTCGGTTTACGAAATTTTACGTTTTTTCAAATTACTATTTAACCATAGGGAATTAGAGAAAACTTTCAGCATGTGGAAGGAGCGGTTTTGCAGCAGCTTTCCAACGCCATATTATATGCCTCATTCCGATAAACGGTTTAGAAATGCGATCGAAAATACGATTCACGTTTTTGTGCGAAGAAAAACGGTTTTCAAAACTGCTCTTAAACCGCTTATATTTTGCCAAAAATTTAAGTTGGGTCAAGATATTGGTGTCCATAGCTTTCCAACAGTATATCGGAAGCCCCATTTGGGCAATGTTGGCGGAAGTTCAACCTAGTTCATAGGGAAGTTCAACGTACTACTAGCGGGGCAGGTTAGGTTGTGATCAGAATATTATTCTGATCCCGTGATCAGAATAGGTTTGATCAGAATAGTGTTTAGGTGGGAGGTGATGAGAGGCAGCTAGGGGGCGCCCCAAGTAGGCCGAATCCTACTTAGGGTCTTCCCCAATTCAGCCTCCCCCCTTCCATAATTGCCGGAGGGGGGAAAGGGAAGGGGAAGGAGAGAAGGAAAGGGGGGACCCCTCTTTCCCTTCTCCCACTCGGCCTCCTTCCATGGGGGGGGGGGCTCCACCCATTGTGGGCTGGTATGCTCCCCTCTCATGGCCCATATGGCCCATATATTCCCCTGGGGGGTTCCGGTAACCCCTCCTATACTCCGATAAGTACCCGATACACTCCGAAACACTTCCGGTGTCCGAATACTATCGTCCTACATATCAATATTTGCCTTTCGACCATTTGGAGACTCCTGGTCATGGCCGTGATCTCATCCGGGACTCTGAACAACATTCGGTCACCAAATCACATAACTCATATGATACAATATCGTCATCGAACGTTAAGCGTGCGTACCCTATGGGTTCGAGAACTATGTAGACATGACTGAGACACTTCTCCGGTCAATAACCAATAGAGGAACCTGGATGCTCATATTGGCTCCTACATATTCTACGAAGATCTTTATCGGTCGAACCGTTATGACAACATACGTTATTCCCTTTGTCATCGGTATGTTACTTGCCCGAGATTCGATCATCGGTATTTCTATACCTAGTTCAATCTCGTTATCGGCAAGTCTCTTTACTCATTCCATCATACATCACCTCGGGACTAACTCCTTAGTCATTTGCTTGCAAGCTTATGATGTTTATTACCGAGAGGGCCCAGAGATACCTCTTCGATACTTGGAGTGACCAAACCTAATCTCGATATATGCCAACCCAACAAACACCTTCAGAGATACTTGTAGAGCATCTTTATGATCACCAAGTTATGTTGTGACCTTTGATAGCACACAAGGTATTCCTCCGGTATCCAGGAGTTGCCTAATCTCATAGTTGAAGGAATAAGTATTTGACATGAAGAAAGCAAGAACAATAAACTGAACGATCAATATGCTAAGCTAACGGATGGGTCTTGTCCATCATATCATTCTCCTAATGATGTGATTGTGTTATCAAATGACAACTCATGTCTATGGTTAGGAAACCTTAACCATATTTAATCAACGAGCTAGTCTAGTAGAGGCTCACTAGGGACACGGTGTTTGTTTATGTATTCACACATGTATTAAGGTTTCCGATGAATACAATTCTAGCATGAATAATAAACCGTTATCATGAATAAGGAAATATAAAATAACAACTTTATTATCGCCTCTAGGGCATATTTCCTTCAGTAGCTTGGTGGCTCCCAACAGAGTGAAAATAGTGAGAACTAGTGGGACATCATCGAGATTCTTGGGTGTTGTTTTGGAGTTTCATCCTTAAGTGCACTTAGCAAGAAGCTCATCACCTCACTTTATTGATTCCCTTTTGATAATATGGGCATACATGTGAACTCAATGTGGCCTCGGATCACTCTCGAAACAGGCTTCAAGGTGACCTTGGATCACTAAAGGATAAAATCTATATCCTTAGCCTTGTCAATATTTCTCCTTGTGGAAGTAGATCTCAGTAACCATATTCCTAGCAGCAACCATGTTGGATATGCCCTAGAAGCAATAACAAATTTTTATTATTCTATTTTCATGTTCATAATTAAGTTTACATTTTGTATGCTATAATTGCATTGGTTCTTGAATGTGAGATTCAGAGAAAAACCTAATTTCATGTGCAGAAAGATAAACACCAAATAGATCCCTAGTCAGGCCTCTAGTGTCAAAGTGAACGACACCTCCGAGGTATTCGCACATACCGATCTAGAGGTATAACAACACTCGATGGACCAACGTGAAGAACTACTAAGAAATCTAGAGAGAAAGGGCAGCCAAGCAGTGTCCGATGGGTGATATTTTTACGCTCCTCACACCATTGTTTAAACCGGATAATCTTGGAAATCTTGACAAAATCACCCCGATATCGCCATTAATGACTAATGAATACGAGAGAATCTGGAAATTTTCACATAAGAAAATAAATAAATTACTGACATTGGTATTACCCTTTAAGAAGAAAGAAAGTGAAAGCATAAAAGAAATAATGACAAAATTTGCACATAATTTTAAAATAAATTGGCATTTATTATAATAGGCAAGAATAACAATATAATAGTGAAATATTCATAATTTTTGTTAAAGAAGGATTGATTTAGCATTGGTATTAGTCTTAAAAAGAAAGAAAATAAAATATAAAAAACAATAAACAATAAATAAATTTTTCTAAGGAAGATTGAATTAGTGGCATCGGTATTACCTGTTAAGAAAAAATGCACACAACTTTGCACTTAAATTTGTTTTTTTTTGCAATATGCAAAAAATAAGTATATAATAGTGCAATTTTTGCAATCTAGTAAAATATACACACATATCGTATAGTATTTGTGTGTATACATTTTCACTCATCCAACATCCCAAAAATACCCATAAAGAAAAAATCCACTAAAAAAGAAGAAAGAATACCGAGGGTATTTTTTTTTTATAACAATTAGATTTGATTTTTTTTCTCATATGCAAAAATAGGTGTATAATAGTGCAATTTTCGCACTCTAGTAAAGTTTACACACATATCCTATAGTGTTTGTGTGTATATATTTACACTGGTCCAACATCCCAAAATTACCCATAAAGAAAAAAATAAAATCGACTACAAAAAGAAGAAAGAAAACCAAGGGTAATATTTCTTTCTAACACTTAAACTTGATTTTTGTAATATGCACAAAATAAGCATATAATAGTGCAATTTTTGTAATCTAGTAAAGTTTACACACATATCGTACAGTATCTGTGTGTATACATTTATACTCCTCCAACATCCCAAAAATTACCCATATATAAAGAAAAAATCAACTAAACAAAGAAGAAAGAAAAACCGAGGGTAAATTTGTTTTTTGTAACACTTAAATTTGATTTTTTGTAATATGCAAAAAATAAACATATAATAGTGCAATTTTCGTGATCTAGTAAAATTTACAAACATATGTATAGTCTTTGTGTGTATACATTTACACTCGTCCAACGTCCCAAAAATACGCATGAAGAAAAAAGAAAAATCAACTAAAAAAAGAAGAAAGAAAACCGAGGGTAAATGAACGGGTGTGTAGAGAGGTGTGTCGATCGCCGGGCTAAAACAGAGGGAGAGAGAAGAGTGGTGGGTCAGAGCATCTCCACCCGTTCACCCCCCCCCCAGCGCATAGGCCGGCCCTCTTTCGGGCACTCGCCTGACGATATTTAGGCCCTGGGGGCGATCTATGTCCGAGCCACACCCCCAGGTGCCGCCCCCAAGGCGTCGCAAATTCAAACTTGGTTCATTCCCGCTCCCAAAAAACGCCAAAAGTCCGGCGATCAGCGCCATAGTTCAGCGATCACCTTGCCACAAGTCTGGCGATCAGCGCCACAATTCAGAGATCAAATAAAAAGTTCCGCGTGCAAAAGAAAGGACGGACGCGTTCCTTCAAACGGCGGTGTCGGCCTCCGGCGTCGGAGGAGTCGGCGTGTGAGGGCTGGCCGGCGTCGGCGCGGCTTCTGTGCTGGGTGTCGTCGAGGCATCATCGCTCAGGCTTGGCGGCGGCGTAGGCGTCGGCGTGGGAGTTGGCGCCACGGTCGACGGCATTTGGTTCAGGATGGGGCCGTGCTCCACCAGGTACCACGCCTTGAGCTGCTCGTCGTCGCTCCGGAGCATGTCCGCGCCCCCATCAGGAAAGCCAGGTCGGTGTTCCTCTTCTTCGCGGTGACGTTGGTCCGGAGCAGGTCGAGCTTGACGACGCTGTTCGTCACCAACGCCGACCACCACGCCTTGGTTTTCTCTTCCCGTTGGGCGACCCGGGTCTGGGCGTCGGCGAGGCAATGCTCGATGGACTCTTGCACACGCGTGGTGGCCGACTCGGTGTGTTTCGCTGACTTGGCCCTTTTTGTTGCCGTCTGGGCGCCGGTCGGCCGCGCCCGGCGTTGGCGTGTCCGGCTTGTACGTCTCCTTGGCCTTGGCGAGGGTGCGCCGGACATCCGCCCACTTCTCACACTTCTATATCTGAGAGAAGACGTGGAGGTACTTGAAGTCTTGGTCGCTGCTGTCCTGGCGAAACATGGCGAACTTCTGCACCATCTGCACCGAGGAACAACAGTCGGCGGCGCATATGGCAAAAAGAAAAGGGAGAGACCGGCGTGCCATACTTGATCCTCGATGCTGGCGCCGCTCTCCGGGCGAGCCGCAATCTCCTCGACGATCCCATGTCATTTGTTGCACGCCGTTTGGATGAGCCCCCAATGGTTCACCATTCCCTTCGACCCGCGCTGCATGTAGACGCCTTTGAAGTAGGGGTCGACGAGCTTGCGCTCGTCAAAATCGGCCTTGATGCACTCCCAATACGTGTCGACACTCTGGTTCGTGCCGGTGATCGGGTCGAGGCAGGCACTTTCTATGCTTCGGCGAGGCACTCGTCCTCCTTGGATGCCCACTTGACCCACAGCTCGCCGGTCCTGGCCGCCTGCTTCTTCTTCTTTTTCCCTTTCCTCGCCGGAGCAGGTGCCGACTCCTCCTCCTCCTCCTCCTTCTCTTCCTCCTCGTTCTCCTCTGGCTCCTCCTCGCCGTAGTCGAGCTCGACGTTCATGTCACCGTTGAGGTCCATTGTGTCGTCTTAGGCAATGAACCCGAGAGAGGCAGCGGCAGCCGAGCCGATCATGATGATGTCGTCCATGTCGGCCTCCGTCGCGTCGATGTCGCTGAGATGCGGCGAGGAGGCTTGTGAGAAGAGCAGCGCGCCACGGCGGAGAGGTGGCGTCGGGGAGGCTGCGTAGGCCGCCGGTAAGTAGGTGTACGGAGGGTACTACACGCCGGCGAAGACGGACGAGGGCGTACGCTGAGCCGGGTGACCATGGGGGAAGGTGATGTTGGGGTTGAACCCGCCGTGCACGTCGCCGTCGCCTGCAGCCCCAGGGTTGTGGCGACGATGAGAAGCCGGGCGAAGACCCGACACTTTGCTGGCTCCAGGACGCGTACAGGTCGTGGCCGCCGGGTGGATTCATCATCCCCGCGCGAGCCGCCTCAGCTTGTTCGACCGCCCGCTCCGCCTGCTCCACCACCGCCGTAGCCGCGAGCGCCGCCCTGTCCTGGGCCTTCTTGGCGTTGGCCCTATTCCGCCGGTCGAGGGTGACAGCCTCCCGGCGCTGAACTTCCGCCCTCCAGTCGGTGTTAGACATGCCCGGGGGCTTGGACGGTGGCGCCCTCTACTTCCTCTGCTTTGGCTGGGTGGTGGCGGCGGCGGCATCCGTCGCGGCGCGGGGGGCCACGTACTTCTTCGGCGGCAGGGCGGCCGGCTGGGAGGGGAGGAGGAGGAGATTGGCGGGAGGAATGTAGAATGGGAGGGAAGCCGATGGGGGAAAGGGGGGAGGCGGGAAAAGGGCCTCCTCTCGCCGACAGAGCGGCCCCACACCCCTTTTCGCTTCTGCCGGTGCCCCAAGGCGACCCCCGGGCGTTTGGGTTCGGCTAGGGTTCGCCAACTGTTATTTCGGCCCAAACCGGCGCTAAATGAGATCTTGGGGGCGCGACTGGACCGATTTTCAGGCGCCGGCGCTAAAAAAACGTCTTGGGGGGGGGGGGGGGGTTGGGGACGCGGCTGGAGATGCTCTCAACTCCACAGGCTAAAGAGAGGGGCAGCTGACTAAAGGGGTAACATGCTTCAGCCCGTTAAGGAATCGACTGAGCCAAAACAGCGATTAGTAGAAAATATTCAGCCCGAAACAAGACAGCAGAGATGACCAAAAAAGGTGCACGAATCTTGGAGCGGCAACGAATGGACACAAAAATCGACCGACTCAAATTCAAAAATCAGGCAACTTACATATAGCTAAAGTGCAAAAAAAAAACTCGAATGGAGCCAAATTAAAATCAGTCAAATGAAAATTAGCAAACTATAATACTTGATGGTACATAGTACACACATAGTTCATAAATATTGAAGGAATAGACATTATTTGGTGTATTATTACAACTTGCTTGCTCAACCGATAAAGCTTGTGGGATGTTTTAGCACATATTGTCTGTGAATAATTTCTAGGACAGTTCACCGGTGGTCTGGTCTTCTAGATGGCAAGCTGACGATGGCTGCAGGTGCAGGCTGGACCTAGTGTGCACGATGATCCCAAACACCTCGCCCATGTCCAGTGTCTCCGGGCCTGCCCCACCGGGAATCGCCCAGTCAAAGTGATACAGCAGGTTGGCCAACACGAGCTCAAGCATGGTGGTCGCGAACAGGCCTCCAGGGCACTGCCTGCGGCCAGCTCCAAACGGGATGAACTCCATGTGCGGCCCTTGCGAGCTGTACTCCACGCTCACGCCCTCGAACCTCTCCGGCCTGAACTCCGCGGCGTCCGCTCCCCAGTGCGCCGTGTCCCTCCCCACGGCGAAGGCGTTTATCATGACGGCGGTGCCCTTGGGTATGTCGTAGCCCATGACCCGGCAGTTCTCCTGGCTCGCCCGGTGGATCAGCGGCGCGGAGGGGTGCAGCCTCAGCGTTTCCTTGATGACCATCCGAAGATAGTGCAGGCCGGCGAGGTCGCCGCTCGTGATGGTGGAGCTGCGGCGATGTCCGAGCGTCTGTCGGACTTCGAGCTTCGCCCTAGCCATTGCCTGTGGGTTGCGGACGAGTTCTGCCATGGCCCATTCTAGCGTGGCAGCCGTGGTGTCGGTAGCAGCTGAAAATATATCCTGAAACAGTACGTGTTGCAAATTATTCTGTGAGCACTGAGCGTCAATCAACGCTATCTAGAGAAGGTTGCAAATCAGTAAAGCAGAGTCGCTTACAAAGATGACGGCGCTGATGATGTCTGACGTGAGAGGGAAACTGAGGGTGTCTTCCTTGCCCAACCTGAGGAGCACGTCAAGCAGGTCCTCGTTGTCTCTAGCGGTAGCAGCATCAGAAGCACCATTCGGTACTTTGGTCTCCTTGCGATCTTGGATGATGTCTCCTAGGATGCTCTGCATCCGGGAATGGAGCCTCCTCATGGCGCGGCCGGAGCTGCTCAGCCACCGCACCAGCCGGGACGACGGGAAAAGGTCCACCAAGCTGAACCCTCCCCCGAGAACCGCCATTACGTCGAGCTCCCGGAGGTAGGCCTCCTGCTGCCGAGACTTGCCGCCGAACACCGCCCTCGCGATGACGCTGTTGGTCAGCCTGGCCAGCCCCTTGCCGACGTCGACGACGGCGGAGCCGGACGGCGAGGCAGAGGACGCGGTGACGACCGACTCCACGAGATGCGCGATCTCGGCCTGCATGATGGACTGGATGCGCCGCACTTGCATCGCGCTGAGCAGCTCGACGACGCAGATCTTGCGCATCTGGCGCCAGTGCTCGCCGTAGGGCGCGAAGATGATGCCCTCGCTGGCGCTGCCGACGACGTCCAGCGTGGGGCCGCTCGTACGGGTGGCGAAGGTGAGATCGTTGGTCTTGAGCACCAGCATCGCCGCCTCAGGGGTGGACACGATGACGTTGGGCACCTCGCCGAGCCTCAGCAGCATGAGCGGGCCATGCCGGCGCGACAGGCGGAGCAGCGCGCGGTGCGGCGGCAGCTTCGTGGCGACCAGGTGGTGGAGGCTGCCGATGACGGGGAGGTTCCATGGACCCGGAGGAAGCCTGGCTCCTGTGCCCTTACCGCCCAGAGCCTGCCTCAGAATCAACGTCAGGAGAATCGTGGCTAAGGCCATCAAGCAGAGTTGGTCCATGTCCATGGCGACTTTAGTGGTAGTGGGCCAAATCAGGTGCTCTCTCCAACTACGTGCTGAACTGTTATATTATTTATAGTGCGCTCTAGACTGTAGATGGAGCTGCAAGCTGCTGCACTGCAGACAAGTCATGCATGCATGCATGCATACAAGAAAACAGAAATAGCAGACACACACAGCTTCCTTCCTGCCATCTTCGGACGTCCAGATCATGTAGAAATAACCACAAACGTACTGGGGCTAGACAATCCAACATGTGCATGCATTTTCGTCCTACTATCAGACTTGTAACCGTCTGAATAGTCTCTACTATCTAGTCAAAAAATAGCGACTGGTGAGCGAAATCAGCTGGTCTCCAATCCAACTACGTGTTGGACTATTATACTGTGGTTATGGTGTATAGTGTAGAACTGTAGATGGAGTTGGTGCACTGCAAACAAGTCATGCAAGAAAAGGAAAATGGCACGTACTACATCTCTCTTCCACCTTCGTAAGTCCAGATCATCAAGAAAAAATGACAACAATTGTGTGGGAGGTGGGAGCTGAATGATCCAACATGTTACATGCCGCATGCATTTTCGTCCTACCAACACAGACTAGCAACCGTCCGAATAGTCTTTAGCTTTTTTTTTTGAGACATGAATAGTCTTTAGCTGGTCTTCGGTCCAACAAAGTTGCTGCACTGAAGAATCTCTCTCAAAAATAAGTTGTTGCTGAAGACAAATCCTTTTGTTGTGCGGGTGCTGAACACAAATCTTCCTAGTCGTGGCCTCGTGGGCTGGATGTGTGGTCGTGGTACAGATGTTTCTTTTTTTTAACAACACAAGATCTCATATACACACGCATACATTCACCCTTTTTTATAGCTAAAACATCCTTTCGACTTTTTATTCATTAGACGCTAGCATTTCTGACTGTATAATTTCAGTCAACCATCCAGGGATTACATCGAACACAAGCACATATACAGAAACCTTTAAAGCATGCCTAGCTATACAATGGGCTACCGAATTTGTACGACGACTAGCGAACCGTAGCTTGAATCCCTGAAAAAGATTACTCATATCCTGGATCACTCTAAAGAGATGAAACCAATTCGACTTCTGCGGAGTTTCCCATAGGCTCTGAATTTGCTGACAGTCCGTTTCCATCTCAACATACTGAAGCCCTAAAACCCGCGCTGTTGCTAGCGCATCCCTGCAAGCGAGGATCTCGATCGTGAGGGGGTCTGTAACTTCATCGTAGCATGAACACCCCGCTCTCACGAACGACCCCTAGTGGTCCCGGACAACAAGCCCGCACGCGCATACACTCACCCCTATGAACGCACACCCTATCCCTATGAGCACCTCTGAAAGACTGAGCCGACATATCATCTTAAAATTTACGAAGTCACCGTAGACACCTCGTCGTCGACGGGAACGTCTCCTCTCACTGAATGCGCATGGCCAGGAATCCTGAAATAAATTCAGGAATAAATGCGAGCACCAGGATTTGAATCCTGCTGGGCTGGGATACCATAGTCCCTCTAACCATCCAACCACAGGTTGGTTCATCTTTATCTTTACTTAATAATAAAGCAAATAGGTATTTTTGGTCCGTCATGACATTTTGCAAAAAAAGCACCTCACTATTTTAAAAACCCGCAATACATATTTTCTGGTGCGTGGGCTGCGCATTGTTTCTAATTTTTTTTTGTTTATCCCTTGCATGGGCCACTTGGCCTGCTATGTTCTATTGTTTGTGCCCTTGACTGCACATGTCAACAAAGAAAAAAAGGAAAGACCCGATAATTGAGGATATGAGCGCCCCAATAAAAGAAGGTTGGCTCTAATTAAAAGAATAGAATTTCAATTGCCGGAAATAAAGGAGGCTCCATTCAATGGAATTGTGAGCTGTCATGGCACTAATCGATTGACTAATAATTATCATGGGCTCTGATTAACCGGGGTTCTGGAAAACAATAATTCAAATGCCAAAAATAAAGGAGGGACATGCATGCCTCCATTAAATGGAATTCCTGGCTGTCATGCCCTCTAATTAACTCCTAATTAAAATGGGATTAATAAAGGAGAAGCTGTTCCACACCATATACATATTAAAGGTAAAGTAAATAAAATAAAAGGCACACAAACATGTCCACACCCGGTTTTCTAAACAAACACGAAAAATATATTTAGAGGTGGATATAAATAGATAGGGTTAATTTGGATGGTTACCTACCATATACAGACGGGGTTAATGTCGACAATAAATAAATTAATGTTGGGATAAACCAGCAGAAAAATTGTGGATGTCAAGTTATGTGAAAAAAGCAATTTTTGTTCTTACTAACCATATGGATAATTAGAATTTTGTTGTGCTAAATTTTAACATCTCAGGGTTTATAGTAGTACATGGTTTTCTTAGTTATTGTATCAAGTTCTCATGGAATGATGTGAAGTCTTGTATATGTTTACAATGTGGGCAAAAAAATAGGATAAAAACATCAAAGTTTGTGTATTTCTTTGACCAACTTCAGGATAATGTTTTCCTCAATTCATTAGATACTCTCGGAACAAAAATATCACACATGCAAGTTTTGTAATAATGTCTTTAGGTACAGAATTTGCAAATTTCTCTAAGAGCATCTCTAGCAGACCCTGCATAAGTGGTCAAACCCGCAAAATAACCGTTTTTTGCAGTTCCAGTCGAAAAAACGAGCCCGAACAGACTCCGCAAAATCGTCCAACCCTTAAAAATTTTAAGGGGCCCTGTAAATGCAAATGTGAAACCCTCATATATACAGTTTTGAAGGCAACTTTGCCAGGGCCCTGCATACCGGTCAACGTTGGCGGTTGAGGAATCTTTACTCCCGCCAACGCCATGAAGTTCGCCCGTCCACCTCCCGGCCGCCGCGCCCGTCCGCCCCCACCACCGTGCTCGCCCGCCGGCCGTCCGATAGGCGGCCGGCTCTCCGTCCCGGCCGCCGTGCTCGCCCGTGGCTCTGTGGCTCTCGAACGGAGCTAGCTAGCTAGCTAGCAGCTCAATCGATTCGAAGAGCTAGCTAGCTAGCTCGATGGCGCCAACCGTTCGATCAGCGCGCGTCGCGCTCGCCCCGGCCACCCTGGCCTCCGCCCGCGCCACGCTCGCCTCGCGTTTTGCCTCCTCTGCCTGTCCGCCGGATTGACGCGAGGAAGAGGACGACTAAAAAAAGAGCTAGCTCTGGGTCTGTTCGGTATATTCGGAGAATATTCCTTTTTACAGGTTGATTATACGGGGTCTGAGTCTGTCCTCACCCGCGCCTGCCTGCATGTACCCTTTTCCGCAAACTGCAAAAGACTTATGCGGGTCGGGATTTTGCGGGGTCTGCTAGAGATGCTCTAACTTTGATAATGACATATGCAAACATTTTTTTTCTAGATTATTTCAAAATCGCACAGAGTAATATCAATGAGCTATTATAAATTCTAATAAAAAATAAATTCATTATTTTTCGAATGTAACAACCTCGGCCCTGTGAACATTCATGCCCGAGAAATTCTGAAAATTTTAGATTCATCTCAATTTCTAATAGTAATTAATAAACTTGCAGTCAAAAGAAATGTGCATTTTATTGAATGGTAATGAACTTTGTATCATTTCATTCTTCAATCAATTCTATATGTCTTCAATGATTACTCAAATTTGGACAAACCAGTAAACTTTGGTGCTCAAGAATTATGGAAAGGTCTATTATGTCCCGATTCTTTCATTTGGCACGTTGTATCTTTTAGTATGACAACACAAAGCTATTTTTTCTCCTATTGCAACGCACGAGCATATTTGCTAGTATCATACAAAAGATTTGAATCACAAGAAATAAGTGCCAAAGGATAAGCAAACCTATAGCAAGGAATGCCAACAGCAAGCATAACCACACCATAGTTGCACCCAGACTCCAAACTAAGTATAAACTTCGGGTTACATAAGAACAATAATACTAATAACCAACATAGCTTAAAAGAACAGTAATACTAACAACCAACAGAGCAACAGACCTGAAAGCCTAACCAATGATCCACAAAACGCCACGTTTCCATCCCTATGACGCATGATACAATTTACTTCCTACTTGGTTGAGAAGCCATCCCCTGTCTCAACCCTTTTAAGGGTCTTAAAGAAAGACCCAATCCTGACATTGACCTGAACCCCCACAGGACCCATGTTAACACTAGATGATCTGTTGCGCCCTTAGTGCAAAGACCAATTGCAGCGAAAAAGCAAAGCAATTCATGAACATCACGATTTATGAATCATCCGCAAAGGGCATGTGATGCGTGGAAAAAGAGGATATCATATAAAAGTTGTTTCAGTTTACTAGATTGCGCAAGCTAGGTCACCTTGAAAGCAATGCTTGGCACACCTGGACTGGCAGATGTCAGAGTTGTCGACGCTATAGATCTCGACCTTGAAGTCGAGGTTCAAAAACTTAAAGACAAGCAGGTCGTTGGGGATGATCTTGTTCATGCTGCATAAGTAGTCCCAACCCCTCGCCTACACCATGTCCTCCTGGATCATCTGCACCTACACCTAGAACTCGCATCACCGGTTGGCTAATAGCTTGGCGACACATGAAGGTTTGAGGACGAGCCACCTCTTCATCATGGGCCGGAAGGCCTTGGGGATGTCGAGTGCTACTCCTGCAGGAGTCGTTGGGTTTCCCCAAATAAAGGGGTTAAGTAGATAGCAACAAAGTTTTTTCCTCAATTAAGAATCAATGTTTATCAAACCAGTAGGAGTTTCGAAGGTAACAGGATAAGCGGTATCTTCACACAAACAAAATAAAATACTTGCACGCATCGCGGTAAGAGGGTTATCAAGGCCCTTGTCTTGCCAGTTACAAGGTGAAAGCAAATAATAGATAAATAGTGGTAAAGTGAAACGACAAATAAAAAGAGTATTTTTATAGATGAATTTATTAATGGAAAATAAACCCTAGAGCCATTGGTTCACTAGTGGCATCTCTCTCTCTCAAATAGGCGAATGGCATGGTAAACAAATTATAGTGGGGCAATTGAAAAGCTTACAACATTTATGACTATGATCATTCATGGAATAATCTCATATATGCATTACAACCATGATAAGTACACTGTTAATCCAAGTGCATCTACTACTAATACTCCACCCCAAAATGTTATCTAGCATGTATCTCAAGGTATTAAGTTTGCAAGAAACAGAGTATCACAATAACAATGATGACATAATGTAGACAGGCAGAAGTCAATCAATATGACAAAACCCCGTCGTTTTACCCTTAGAGGCAACAATACGACATGTGTCTTGGCCCTTATTGTCACTAGGTAGAGCACCACAAGATTGAACCCACTACAAAGCACCACTCCCACTGGAGATAAATCAATCGAACTTGGTGAAAGAAGATAGATAGATCGGAGAGCGATAGAAAGCTATTTAATTATGCAACAAGAAAAACCAAATAGATTCAATAAAATTCAATGGACAATCTAATCATAAGTGACAATTCATCATGTCCCAACAAACACGCCACCGATTACATCAAATTGATCTTGGTCAAGAACGAGAACATGGTATTGAAGATCCAAGAGGGAGAGAGAGAGAGTCATCTAGCTATTATTATGGACCCGTAGGTCTTAAATAAACTACTCACACATGGTCTGGAGGCAGCAAGGTTGATGAAGATTGATATGTCTTCAATGTATCGACTTTTACACACTTTTGCTCTTTTTTTAGACTCTAATTTGCATGATTTGAATGAAACTAACCCGGACTGACGCTGTTTTCAACAGAACTACCTTGGTGTTGTTTTTGTGCAGAAATAAAAAGTTCTCGGAATTGGCTAAAAATTGATGGAGAATTATTTTGGAATTAATAAAAAATACAAGCGAAAAGATCTGCCGGAGAAGGGCCACCACAGGGCCACAAGCTCAGGTGGCGCCCTGTAGGATCGAAAATAGGTCTAGAGGGGGGGGGGTGATTAGACTACTTGACCAAATAAAAATGTAACCTTTTCCCAATTTTAATTGTGGGCAGATTTTGGCAACTAGCACACGTCAAGCAATCAACCTACACATGCAATTCTAAGAGTGTAGCAACAGAAAGTAAAACATTGCATATGAAGGTAAAGGGAAGGGTTTGGAGAGTGCAGACGCAAATGGAGACACAGAGATTTTTGGCGTGGTTCGGATAGGTGGTGCTATCGTATGTCCACATTGATGGAGACTTCAACCCACGAAGGGTAACGGTTGCGCGAGTCCGCGGAGGCCTCCACCCACGAAGGGTCCATGGATAAGCAACCTTGTCTATCCCACCATGGCCATAGCCCACGAAGGACTTGCCTCACTCGGGTAGATATTCACGAAGTAGACGATCTCCTTGACCTTACAAACTTCTTGGTTCAACTCCACAATCTTGACGGAGGCTCCCAAGCGACGCCTAACCAATCTAGGAGACACCACTCTCCAAAAGGTAATAGATGGTGTGTTGATGATGAACTCCTTGCTCTTGTGCTTCAAATGATAGTCTCCCCAACTGTAACGCCCTCGATGCGGTTATAGCTCCCACGTGTCGAGGCACGACTTAGAGACATAACCGCATTGAAAGCAATGTCACAAGTTAGGCAATCATTACAACATTCCATGTAATAGATAATAAAAGGGGGAGAACATAGTTGGCTTACACTCGCCACGTCACATCAAAGTACATAAATAACATCCATCATACAAACACTCATGGCCCGACTACGGCGCCAAATAGAAGAAAACCCAACATGCGACAAGGCCCTGAATCGAACCCCAACTAGGCACCACTACTGATCATCGGGAAAGGAAACATAATAACGCTGAGAGTCCTCGTCGAACTCCCACTTGAGCTCATACTCGTCACCTGGAGCGGAATCACTTGGACCTGCATCTAGAGTTATAGTAATCTGTGAGCCACAGGGACTCAGCAATCTCGCACCCTCGCGATCAAGACTATTTAAGCTTATAGGAATGTCAAGGCAATATATATGTGGAGCTGCAGCAAGCGACTAGCATATATGGTGGCTATCTTATTCGCAAAAGAGAGCGAGAAGAGGAGGCAAAGCGCGAGCGTGAAAAACTAGAGGAACAACCTGCGCAAACATTACTCCAACACCGTGTCCGCTTCCCGGACTCCGCCGAGAAGAGGCCATCACGGTAACACACTCAGTTGATTCATTTTAATAAATTAAGGTTCAAGTTATCTACAACCGGACATTAACAAATTCCCATCTGCCCATAACCGCGGGCACGACTTTCGAAAGTTCAGTCCCTGCAGGGGAGTCCCAACTTAGCCCATGACAAGCTCTCACGGTCAACGAAGGAATAGACCTCCTCCCAAGACGTTCCGATCAGACTCGGTATCTCGGTTACTCAAGACACTTCGACAGGTTAAAACAAATCCAGCAACACCGCCCGAATGTGCCGACAAATCCCGATAGGAGCTGCACATATCTCTTTCTCAGGGCACACTCAGATGAACACTACGTACAACTAAAACCAACCCTCAAGTTTCCCGAGGTGGCGCTGCAAGTGGCTCTATTTGGACCAACACTCAGAGGAGCACTGGCCCGGGGGGGGGGGGTTTAAAATAAGATGACCCGCGGGCTCCGGAAACCCGAGGGAAAAAGAGGCTAGGTGGCAAATGGTAAGACCAAGGTTGGGCATTGCTGGAAAATCTTTAATCAAGGCGAACTATCAAGGGGTTCCCATTATAACCCAACCGCGTAAGGAACGCAAAAATCCGGGAACATAACACCGATATGACGGAAACTAGGGCGGCAAGAGTGGAACAAAACACTAGGCGAGAGGCCGAGCCTTCCACCCTTTACCAAGTATATAGATGCATTAAGATAACATGGCAATATAATAATATCCCAACAAGTAAATAAATGATGTCCCAACAAGGAACGGCCCCCAATCTTCACCTGCATCTAGCAACGCTATAAGAGGGGCTGAGCAAAGCGGTAACATAGCCAATCAATGGTTTGCTAGGACATGGTGGGTTAGAGTTTCAACATGGCAATCGGGAGGCTGACAAGCAAAAGGTAGGCATCGTAGCATTGGCATAGCAAAGAGCGAGCAAACTAGCATAGCAAAGATAGTAGTGATTTCGAGGGTATGATCATCTTGCCTGCACAGTTGTCAGAGTTGACTGGATCCTCACAAGCAAACTCAACGGGCTCCTCGGTAGCGAACTCGTCTCCCGGCTCTACCCAAACAAGACAAAAAAGCAACAAGGATACAATCAACCACGTGCAAGACCAAGCAATATGATGAAATCATGACATGCTATGCGGGATGCGATGCGGGATGCAAAATGCAAGATATGACAGGAAATGCATGAACCTGGCCTCAACTTGGAATTCCAAGGGTTCCACTGGAAATATGAGATTAAATCGCTTGAAAACGATATAAAGATCATCGGAATCGGAGTTACGGTTTGGAAATGGCAAGCGATTTAAGAATGACACCGGTCTGCGATTTATAGCAAGTAGGCATCTAAATGCAATGAGATGAATATGCTACAGCCACCAAACATGACAAAAAAATACATGGCAGGGATGCACACAAGATTCTTAACAAAATACTAGCACTGAGCTACGGCCAATTCATCCATTATGAGGTTCAAACAAGCATGGCAAAAACGCAAATGCAAAACAGATTTCAGACTTAGTGAAATTAACACTTGTCTGAAATTTCAGATCACGAAGCCCTCTTCGGAGCAGCAAAACAACATGATACATGACCTGATTAAGACAAGTAAGAACATGGCATGGAGCTACTCAACAAGCTTAACAAAAGACCCAAAGTGACCTGGGGCCAAAAGGGTTCACAAAATATACTAACGGGCACACGAACATAGCTAAAACACAATCAGTTTTCAGACTTAGTGAAAACTGAGACATGCTGAAATATAACTCACGAAGGCATGTAAACGAGCCCGATGCACTCACCACGGTGCAAGTCATGGCAAGGAAAGCATACATTCATTAAGAAGGCACAAAATTCTAGCTATACATGGCAATAACAATGGCATATCATGCACGGATCAACTACAATAACATCGGCAAAATCGCAAACGAGTTGACGATCTGCCCAGATTCACCATGAAGCAAAAGTAGAGCTCGATTGACTCAAGCTAGGGTGCTCCATAATTGCAAACAAAGACATGGATGGATAGAGCATAACAGGATTAACAAAACTCCTTTACTGATCATCCTCAAAAGAGGCACAGATCACTAGGAAATAAGCTGAACATATGGCATCATGAACTAAATAATCCCAGACTTAGTGAAAACTACTAAGTCCCTGGAAACAGATTTACCGGGTGCCTCACTTTGCAAGCTTGCACAAGTCACCACACACATCCTAAAAATGCATGGGTTACACCTCTGGAAATAAGACAAAATTCTTAACAAAACATATGAAGGACTCACAGGCATAGCATGCACACAATAATCATGGCAAAAATGACAAAAGTCTAAGATGAACTAGCAGATCTGACAATTAACTCACGAAGCCTCCTTATAACAGCATTTTGGGCATCAAGATGAACTCAAATGAAAATGAGGCAATGTCTTGAAATGATGTACTCATCGAGACGAACATTTTGATATACTATATGTCCAAATCGGAGCTACGGATGCAAAGTTAAGTGTCCTCGAACAGAGCAACTTGGATCAAGAATTTCAGGACTTAGAGAAAAATCCACCTCGCGAAAATTAGGGTTATTGTAGCTGGATCTAGATCGGGCACTGTTCACCGGAGCGTGATCTCCGAGGATGGCCGGTGCCGGAGCCGGTGGAGCTCGCCGGCGTGAGGGAAGGAGGAGGCCGGAGTCGGAGGAGCTCGCCGGCGTCCTCCGCGGCTCCGGATCGGGCGGCTGCGGCGGCTAGGCGCCGGGTGGCGGCGGGCGGAGGTAGGCGGGCGACGGGGCGGCGGCTACCGGCGGACGACGGCGGCCGGCAATGGTGGCGAAGGGCGGCGCCGGGCAGAGGCAGGCGGGCGGCGCGGCGATCCCTGGCGGCTCGGGCGCGGGGCAATGGAGATGGGCCTGGGGGGCCGGCTGCGGGCTCCCTGAGCCTTGGCGGCGGCGGTACAAGCCACGTGGAAAGCGGCGAGTGGTGGAGGCGAGCGGCGGACGTTGTCCGGCCTGGCGCGGACACATCCGGCGGCGGCGGGATCCGAATTTTTTTTAGGGTTTCGAGAGGGGGAGATGATCCGAAAACGGGGGGGGGGGGGGGGGGGGCTATTTATAGGCATAAGTGGAGCTAGGAGAGTCCAAATGAGGTGCGGTTTTCGGCCATGCGATCGTGATCGAACGCTCTAGGACATGGAGCAGAGTTTGGTGGGTTTTGGGCCAATTTTGAGGGGGTGTTGGGCTGCAACACACACGAGGCCTTTTCGGTCCCTCGGTTAACCGTTGGAGTATCAAACGAAGTCCAAATGATACAAAACTTGACAGGCGGTCTATCGGTAGTAAACCAAGGCCGCATGACAAGTCTCGGTCCAATCCGGAAACGTTTAATCCCTACACACGAAAGAAAGCTAGGAATGACCACCGGAGGAGAACGAAGCGCCGGAATGCAAAACGGACAACGGGGAAAAAGCTCGAATGCATGAGACGAACATGTATGCAAATGCAATGCACATGATGACATGATATGAGATACATGACAACGAAAACAACACACGGAGACAAAGACCCGAACCCGAGAAATAAATATAACTTAATGCCGGAAACGGCAAGAGTTGGAGTACAAAAAAGGAAAGTTACATCCGGGGTGTTACACCAACACTCAACTCTCTCTCACAGATTTGGATATGGTGGAAAGATGATTTGAGTGGAAAGCAACTTGGGGAAGGCTAGAAATCAAGATTCTTGTGGTAGGATTGGTATATCTTGATCTCAACACATGAATAGGTGGTTCTCTCTCAGAAAATGTATGGTAGAAGTGTAGGCACGTTCTGATGGCTCTCTCACATATGGAGAAGGGGGTGGAGGGGTATATATAGCCTCCACACAAAATCCAACCATTACACACATTTGACATAACTCAGTCAGACTGAATAGAAGAACTCAGTGAGACTGATTTAGTTCAAAATGTGAACGTTAGGAATCTCGGTGGGACGGACTGGAACAACTCGGTGGGACCGATGTGCTAGCGCTTAGGGAAAATATCAACTCGGTGAGACCAAAGTGAAGCAATAAGCCAACTCGGTGAGACCGATTGCATAACTCGGTGAGACCGAAATAAACGCAACAAGTCACAGAGCGTTGGAAGGCCATCTCGGTGAGACCGAGATCCGTATCGGTGCGACCGAACTGTTTAGAGTTTCTGGCAGTGGCTATGTCATATGAACTCGGTGGCTCCAGGTAGAAATAATCGGTGAGGCCGAGTTGGAGTTTAGGGTTTTGACATATTTGGAATGAAAAGGTGGTTGAGGGATTTGGAGCAATGTCACTAAGCATTTGAGCAAGCAAGCCATTAAGCAACACCTCATCCCCTTTTAATAGTATTGGCTTTCCTATGGACTTAATGTGATATTGGATCACTAAAGAAATGAAGAGTCTTGAGCTTTTGAGGGGTCCACATCTCTAGTCCATGCCATGCCATTCACTGAAATCTCTGAAATATTAAACTTGAATGGATATTAGTTCAATGGGCTATATGTTGTTATGAATTATCAAAACCACCCGGGGATTAGTTGCACTTTCACGCCCCCTAGGGCTCACCACCCAGGCTTGTGGGCCCCTCAAGCCTCCGTTGTCCTATAAGTTCCGTATCGTGGAGAAAAAAATCAGAGAGAGAGAGAGAATCATCATGTTTCACGATATGGAGTCCGTGCCACATCCTATTCTTCATCGGGAGGGCTGGTATGGAGTCCTTTCGGGGCTCCAGAGAGGGGGATACGTCGTTGTCTTCATCAACAACCCTTCTCCATCAATAATTCCATGATTCTCACCACTGGGAGTGAGTAATTCCTTCGTAGACTTGCTCGACGGTGATGGAGATGGATGAGATTTGTCATGTAATCGAGTCAATTTGTTTGGGCTTGATCCCTAGTATCCACTATGTACTGAGATTGATGTTGCCATGACTTTGTTATGCTTAATGCTTGTCACTAGGGCTCAGTGCCATTATTTCAGATCTAAACCTATTATGTTTCCATGAATATAAGTGAGTTCTTGATCCTATCTGTTGGTTATATGCACTTGTTATTGTTCTGACTCGTAGACCCCAAAGTGACAATAATTGGGATACTCTCCGGGGACAACTGTAATTCGAGGAGTCCATGTATTCACCATGTGATAATGCTTTGATCCGGTTCTATATTAAAAGGAGACCTTAATTACCCTTAGATTTCCTTATGGACTCAGCTGCCACGAGGGGGCAGGACAAAAGATGTCATACAAATGCTTATTATAAGCACGCATGACTACATATGGAATGCACGACTACATTGAATTGATGAATTTGAGCTATTGTGTATCGCTCTAGGTTGTGACTGTTATATGATGAATGTCATCCATACAAATACCCATCACTAATCCAATGCCTACGCTTTTCTCATACTGTCTTTGCTAACTTACTACTGTTCCTGCTTCTGTTACAATCAACACATAACTGCTATTGTTACTGTTACTATCGCTATTGCTACTATCAAAATTATCATACTACTGTGCTATCTAATAACCATCAAATTAAATGTGAATAACCCGTTCTCCTGTCTTTGAAACAAGGGGCGCTTCCGGTTCTGTACGTGCTTCAAACAATTTTGTCTTCTCCATATTACCATATCTCTAGAGCCAATAATTTTCTATGAGGATCTGTATGTTTGTCTATATGCCTGTCGATTACATACCTGACATCATGATGTAATGTTAAGTCATTTATTTTTATACAATGTCACTAAATTTTCAAGGCGGTGATGACATTTTATTTTAGTTGAATTGCACAAAATATGCTTAAAAGAAGAGAAAAGGTCAGGAATGGTTCAGTTTTTAAGAAAATACTATGTATGCCTTCCTGGCATCAGCCGCTGTTGCCTTATTTATTCCTTCGAACAGGTGGTTGATACGTCTCCAATGTATCTATAATTTTTGATTGCTCCATGCTATATTATCTACTGTTTTGGACATTATTGGGCTTTATTATCAACTTTTATATTATTTTTGGGACTAACCTATTAACCGGAGGCCCAGCCCAGAATTGCTGTTTTTGCCTATTTCAGAGTTTCGCGGAAAAGGAATATCAAACGGAATCCAAACGGAATGAAACCTTCAGGAACGTGATTTTTGGAATGAACATGATCCAGGAGACTTGGACCCTACGTCAAGAAATAAAGGAGGAAGCCACGAGGTAGGGGGCGCGCCTACCCCCCCAGGCGCGCCCTCCACCCTCGTGGGCCCCCTGTTGCTCCACCAACGTACTCCTTCCTCCTATATATACCTACGTACCCCCAAACGATCAGATACGGAGCCAAAAACCTAATTCCAACGCCGCAACCTTCTGTATCCACGAGATCCCATCTTGGGGCCTGTTCCGGAGCTCCGCCGGAGGGGGCATCCATCACGGAGGGCTTCTAGATCAACACCATAGCCTCTTCGATGAAGTGTGAGTAGTTTACCTCAGACCTTCGGGTCCATAGTTATTAGCTAGATGGCTTCTTCTCTCTTTTTGGATCTCAATACAATGTTCTCCCCCTCTCTTGTGGAGATCTATTCGATGTAATCTTCTTTTTGCGGTGTGATTGTTGAGACCGATGAATTGTGAGTTTATGATCAAGATTATCTATGAACAATATTTGAATCTTCTCTGAATTCTTTTATGTATGATTGGTTATCTTTGCAAGTCTCTTTGAATTATCAGTTTGGTTTGGCCTACTAGATTGATCTTTATTGCAATGGGAGAAGTGCTTAGCTTTGGGTTCAATCTTGCAGTGTCCTTTCCCAGTGATAGTAGGGGCAGCTAGGCATGTATTGTATTGTTGCCATCGAGGATAACAAGATGGGGTTTTTATCATATTGCATGAATTTATCCCTCTACATCATGTCATCTTGCTTAAGGCGTTACTCTGTTTTCATGAACTTAATACTCTAGATGCATGCTGGATAGCGGTCGATGAGTGGAGTAATAGTAGTAGATGCAGGCAGGAGTCGGTCTACTTGTCTCGGACGTGATGCCTATATACAAGATCATACCTAGATATTCTCATAACTATGCTCAATTCTGTCAATTGCTCAACAGTAATTCGTTCACCCACCGTAAAATACTTATGCTCTTGAGAGAAGCCACTAGTGAAACCTATGGCCCCCGGGTCTATCTTCATCATATTAATCTTCCAATACTTAGTTATTTCCTTTGCTTTTTTACTTTGCTTTTATTTTACTTTGCATCTTTATCACAAAAATACCAAAAATATTATCCTATCATATCTATCAGATCTCACTCTCGTAAGTGACCGTGAAGGGATTGATAACCCCTTATCGCGTTGGTTGCGAGGAGTTATTTGTTTGTGCAGGTACGAGGGACTCGCGCGTAGCCTCCTACTGGATTGATACCTTGGTTCTCAAAAACTGAGGGAAATACTTACGCTACTTTGCTGCATCATCCTTTCCTCTTCAAGGAAATCCAACGCAGTGCTCAAGAGGCAGCAAGAAGATTTCTGGCGCCGTTGCCGGGGAGTCTACGCAAAAGTCAACATACCAAGTACCCATCACAACCCTTATCTCCCGCATTACATTATTTGCCATTTGCCTCTCGTTTTACTCTCCCCCACTTCACCCTTGTCGTTTTATTTGCCCTCTCTCTCTATCCTCCCTCTCTTTCTCTATTTGCCTCTTTTTGCCCGCTTGCTTTTTGTTTGCTTGTGTGTTGGATTGGTTGCTTGTCACGATGGCTCAAGATAACACTAAATTGTGTGACTTTACCAATACCAACAACAATGATTTTATTAGCACTCCGATTGCTCCTCTTACCGATGCTGAATCTTGTGAAATTAATGCCGCTTTGCTGAATCTTGTGAAGATGCTGCTAGCCATCTAAATAGCTTCGTTGATTTGTGTGATATGCAAAAGAAGAAAGACGTGGAAAATGATATCGTTAAGTTGAAGCTATTTCCTTTTTCGCTTAGAGATCGTGCTAAAGCTTGGTTTTCATCTTTGCCTAAAAATAGTATTGGTTCTTGGAACAAGTGCAAAGATGCTTTTATCTCTAAGTATTTTCCTCTCGCTAAGATCATCTCCTTTAGAAACGATATTATGAATTTTAAGCAACTTGATCATGAACATGTTGCACAAGCTTGGGAGAGGATGAAATTAATGATACGTAATTGCCCTACTCATGGTTTGAATTTGTGGATGATTATACAATTTTTTTGTGGATGATTATACAAATTTTTATGCCGGATTGAATTTTGCTTATAGAAGTCTTTTAGATTCGGCCGCGGGAGGCACTTTTATGGAAATCACTTTAGGAGAAGCTACTAAACTCCTAGATAATATTATGGTTAATTATTCTCAATGGCATACTGAAAGATCTACTAATAAAAAGGTGCATGCGATAGAAGAAATTAATGTTTTGAGTGGAAAGATGGATGAACTTATGAAATTATTTGCTAGTAAGAGTGTTTCTTCTGATCCTAATGATATTCCCTTGTCTACTTTGATTGAGAACAATAATGAATCTATGGATGTGAATTTTGTTGGTAGGAATAATTTTGGTAACAACGCGTATAGAGGAAACTTTAATCCTAGGCCTTATCCTAGTAATCCCTCTAATAATTATGGAAATTCCTACAACAACTCTTATGGAAATTTCAATAAGATGCCCTCTTAATTTGAGAATAGTGTTAAGGAATTTATGAATTCGCAAAAGAATTTCAAAGCTTTGCTTGAAGAGAAATTGCTTAAAGTTGATGATTTGGCTAGGAACGTTGATAGAATTTCTCTTTATGTTGATTCTTTAAAGCTTAGATCTATTCCTCCTAAGCATGATATCAATGAGTCTCTTAAAGCCATGAGAATTTCCATTGATGAGTGCAAAGGAAGAACCGCTAGGATGCGTGCTAAGAAAGATGCCTTTATAAGAGCGTGTTCTTCTAGTTCCTATGAAAATAAAGATGAAGATCTAAAAGTTATTGATGTGTCCCCTATTAAATCTTTGTTTTGCAATATGAATCTTGATAATGATGGGACTGAATATGATCCACCTTTACCTAGAAGGCATTCCAAAAATTCGGAGTTTTTAGATCTTGATGCTAAATTTGATGAAAGTGGGATTGAAGAAATTAAAACCCTAGATGTTGCTATACCCACTATTTTGGATTTAAAAGAATTTAATTATGAAAATTTCTCTTTGATTGATTGTATTTCCTTGTTGACATCTGTGCTAAATTCTCCTCATGCTTATAGTCAAAATAAAGCGTTTACTAAACATATCGTTGATGCCTTGATGCAATCTTATGAAGAAAAACTTGAGTTGGAAGTTTCTATCCCTAGAAAACTTTATGATGAGTGGGAACCAACTATTAAAATTAAGATTAAAGATCATGAGTTCTATGCTTTATGTGATTTGGGTGCTAGTGTTTCCACGATTCCAAAGACTATGTGTGATTAGTTAGGTTTCCGTGATTTTGATGATTGCTCTTTAAACTTGCACCTTGCGGATTCCACTATTAAGAAACCAATGGGAAGAATCAATGATGTTCTTATTTTCGCAAATAGGAATTATGTGCCCGTAGATTTTATTGTTCTTAACATAGATTGCAATCCTTCATGTCCTATTATCCTTGGTAGACCTTTCCTTAGAACGATTGGTGCAATTATTGATATGAAGGAAGGAAATATTAGATTCCAATTTTCATTAAGGAAAGGCATGGAAAACTTTCCTAAAAAGAAAATTAAATTACCTTATGAATCTATTATGAGAGCCACTTATGGATTGCCTACCAAAGATGGCAATACCTAGATCTATCCTTGCTTTTTATGCCTAGCTAGGGGCGTTAAACGATAACGCTTGTTGGGAGGCAACCCTACGTTATTTTTATTCCATGATTTTTGCTCCTGTTTAGTAATAAATAATTTACCTAGCCTCTATTTTGGTTGTGTTTTTTCTGTTTAATTAGTGTTTGTTCCAAGTAGAACCGTTGGGAAGACTTGGGGAAAGTCTTGTTATCTTGCTGTAAAAAACAGAAACTTTAGCGCTCACGAGAACTGCTGCCTTTTTTATTTGGAAAGTGATATTTAGTTAATTATTTTTGCAGATGATTAATAGATAAATTACTCACGTCCAGAAATTTATTTTAGAATTTTTGAGGTTCCAGATCTTGCGCTAGTTACAAATTACTACAGACTGTTCTGTTTTTGACAGATTTTGTTTTTTCGTGTGTTGTTTCCTTATTTTGATGAATCTATGGGTAGTAAAATAGTTTATAAACCATAGAGAAGTTGTAATACAGTAGGTTTAACACCAATATAAATAAAGAATGAGTTCATTACAGTACCTTGAAGCGGTCTTTTGTTTTCTTTCGCTAACGGAGCTCACGAGATTTTCTACTTTAAGTTTTGTGTTGTGAAGTTTTCAAGTTTTGGGTAAAGATTTGATGGATTATGGAAAAAGGAGTGGCAAGAGCCTAAGCTTGGGGATGCCCATGGCACCCCAATATAATCTAAGGACACCTAAAAGCCAAAGATTGGGGATGCCCTGGAAGGCATCCCCTCTTTCGTCTACTTCCATCGGTAACTTTACTTGGAGCAATATTTTTATTCACCACATGATATGTGTTTTGCTTGGAGCGTCTTGTATGATTTGAGTCTTTGCTTTTTAGTTTACCACAATCATGCTTGCTGTACACACCTTTTGAGAGAGCCATACATGACTTGGAATTTGTTAGAATACTCTATGTGCTTCACTTATATCTTTTGAGTTATATAGTTTTGCTCTAGTACTTCACTTATATCTTTTAGAGCACGGTGGTGGATCTGTTTTATAGAAACTATTGATCTCTCATGCTTCACTTAGATTATTTTGAGAGTCTTAAATAGCATGGTATTTTGCTTAAATAATCCTAATATGCTAGGTATTCAAGATTAGTAAAAAATTTCTTATGAGTGTTTTGAATACTAAGAGAAGTTTGATGCTTGATGATTGTTTTGAGATATGGAGGTAATAATATCTAAGTTGTGCTAGTTGAGTAGTTGTGAATTTGAGAAATGCTTGTGTTGAAGTTTGCAAGTCTCGTAGCATGCACGTACGGTAAACATTATGTAACAAATTTGAAACATGAGGTGTTCTTTGATTGTCCTCCTTATGAGTGGCGGTCGGGGATGAGCGATGGTCTTTTCCTACCAATCTATCCCCCTAGGATCATGCGCATAGTGCTTGGTTTTTGATGACTTGTAGATTTTTGCAGTAAGTATGTGAGTTCTTTATGACTAATGTTGAGTCCATGGATTATACGCACTCTCACCCTTCCATCATTGCTAGCCTCTTCAGTACCGTGCATTGCCCTTTCTCACATTGAGAGTTGGTGCAAACTTCGCCGGTGCATCCAAACCCCGTGATATGATACGCTCTTTCACACGTAAACCTTCTTATATCTTCCCCAAAACAGCCACCATACCTACCTATTATGGCATTTCCATAGCCATTCCGAGATATATTGCCATGCAACTTTCCACCATTCCGTTTATCATGACACATTCATCATTGTCATATTGCTTAGCATGATCATGTAGTTGACATAGTATTTGTGGCAAATCCACCATTCATAATTCTTTCGTACATGTCACTCTTTGTTCATTGCATATCCTGGTACACCGCTGGAGGCATTCATATAGAGTCATCTTTTTTATCATTTACCTACTCGAGGACGAGCAGGAATTAAGCTTGGGGATGCTTGATACGTCTCCAACGTATCTATAACTTTTGATTGCTCCATGCTATATTATTTACTGTTTTGGACATTATTGGGCTTTATTATCCACTTTTATATTATTTTTGGGACTAACCTATTAACCAGAGGCCCAGCCCAGAATTGCTGTTTTTTTGCCTATTTCAGAGTTTCGCAGAAAAGGAATATCAAATGGAGTCCAAACGGAATGAAACCTTCGGGAACGTGATTTTTGGAACGAACATGATCCAGGAGACTTGGACCCTACGTGAAGAAATAAAGGAGGAAGCCATGAGGTAGGGGGGCGCGCCTACCCCCCTAGGCGCGCCCTCCACCCTCGTGGGCCCCCTGTTGCTCCATCGACGTACTCCTTCCTCCTATATATACCTACGTACCCCCAAACGATCAGATACGGAGCCAAAAACCTAATTCCACTGCCGCAACCTTCTGTATCCACGAGATCCCATCTTGGGGCCTGTTCCGGAGCTCCGCCGGAGGGGGCATCCATCACGGAGGGCTTCTACATCAACACCATAGCCTCTCCGATGAAGTGTGCGTAGTTTACCTCAGACCTTCGGGTCCATAGTTATTAGCTAGATGGCTTCTTCTCTCTTTTTGGATCTCAATACAATGTTCTCCCCCTCTCTTGTGGAGATCTATTCGTTGTAATCTTCTTTTTGTGGTGCATTTGTTGAGACCGATGAATTGTGGGTTTATGATCAAGATTATCTATGAACAATATTTGAATCTTCTCTGAATTCTTTTATGTATGATTGGTTATCTTTGCAAGTATCTTCGAATTATCAGTCTGGTTTGGCCTACTAGATTGATATTTCTTGCAATGGGAGAAGTGCTTAGCTTTGGGTTCAATCTTGTGGTGTCCTTTCCCAGTGATAGTAGGGGCAGCAAGGCACGTATTGTATTGTTGCCATCGAGGATAACAAGATGGGGTTTTATCATATTGCATGAATTTATCCCTCTACATCATGTCATCTTGCTTAAGGCGTTACTCTATTTTCATGAACTTAATACTCTAGATGCATGCTGGATAGCAGTCGATGAGTGGAGTAATAGTAGTAGATGCAGGCAGGAGTCGGTCTACTTGTCTCGGACGTGATTCCTATATACATGATCATACCTAGATATTCTCATAACTATGCTCAATTCTGTCAATTGCTCAACAGTAATTCGTTCACCCACCGTAAAATATTTATGCTCTTAAGAGAAGCCACTAGTGAAACCTATGGCCCCCAGGTCTATCTTCATCATATTAATCTTCCAGTACTTAGTTATTTCTTTTGCTTTTTTACTTTGCTTTTATTTTACTTTGCATCTTTATCACAAAAATACCAAAAATATTATCCTATCATATCTCTCAGATCTCACTCTCGTAAGTGACCGTGAAGGGATTGACAACCCCTTATCGCGTTGGTTGCGAGGAGTTATTTGTTTGTGCAGTTACGAGGGACTCGCGCGTAGCCTCTTACTGGATTGATACCTTGGTTCTAAAAAACTGAGGGAAATACTTACGCTACTTTGCTGTATCATCCTTTCCTCTTCAAGGAAATCCAACGCAGTGCTCAAGAGGTAGCAGTGGTTAGAAACATTCTTGCTACCTTTTCCCATTAAGAAATTGGAATGCTTATATTTGTGAGTCTATGCTTCAACTAGTCCCACTTTTATAATAATCACACTTTCAATATCTATACAAACAGAGATGCTCGATTTTAGTGGAACTGCACAAAAAGTCCAAATGGTTCAACATTAGGAGCATGTTTTCCTCCAAACCATTATATCTAATTGGTGGCACTATGAGCTATTCATTATGAAGGTACATGGTTTGCTACTATATCGCTACTCTTTTTGTACTGTCATTAGATAGTAATATTAGAGGTTTGCATGTGAATTTATTGGCAGGGTGGACCTACATTGGAGGTGCATGTCATGATTCAATGATTGGATGCTCAATTTCGGTTGTATCGATTTCACCTCTTACATCGCTGGGAACATGGACATCCTTGGTCTGATGAAGAATAGGCGCTATATTTATTCTCTGTACCAGCAAATCAATTCAGTATGAAATTGTCCAGGGCAAAACATGACAGTATCAAATTGTCCAGTGCAAGACAAGACAGATGCTAAGCGAAAGAGACGTGTTTAAACCGAAAATACAAGGTGGGGTATATGTTTACTAGCTACTTGATATTTGTGCAGACATATTTACGCCCGTTGCTATTTGGAAAACAAACAAAGTGACCGCAACTTTGGTGGAACTGCACAAGAGAATAATATAGTCACTGCATGTAGTGCCATTTGAAAATAGACACAGAAAGATTGGATAGTCACTTCATGGACTGCACAAAACTGGCACCGTACTATTTTTTGGCCAACACTAGGTGCTTCATTGCTTTGGTCTAATTATACAGTGGGCATCATTTTTCCTAAGTTAAAGTTTGTATTCCAAAAATAGTCTCTCCGTGTGATCGAGAGAAGACCAAATCATATTGCAGCGGATGTTCTTTCATCATGTGTGGTTCATTCTCATGGTTCCAGCTGTTGGTGAAACCACTTAAGTTTGGAAGAGGAATTTTAGACTTCACAAACAAATTTATTTTTCACTCTGTATTGAATGTTGGCCCAGAGAAGCATCCATGTTAGTAGGAAGAACATATGTTTTTTCTAGATCTTTGCTTTTGGAGCTACATATTTGTATATGACCTGTGAATCATTGAGCATTAACATGTTGATCTTATGTATGGGAATTGTACTATTTGGTTGTGAATTTGGGATACTAATGTGAACATATTACAATGCCATGCCCGTGAGTCTCGTGTGAACATTTCGAACGGATCGGTTCTTACTACTATGCACAGCTTGATCCTTATTCCTGTGTTCTCAGTGTTTATAAGTTACTAGCAGTTCCTTATTTTTGTTCACTCAGTGTTTACAAGTTACCGATCGATCACTAGCTATCCTACTAATATGCTCCTGGCAGTTTTAGTTGTGACACAAGATCCGAAGTGGCAGTTTTTTGAATAAAAATGCCTACCTCTGAAGAAATTGACAAGCTGTTCTGAAGAAAATGCCATGCGAATCTGAAGAAACTGCCAGCAAAAACGTTCGCAAATGCCTTATCTCCCAGCGAACGTTCCTCCGCTATTGCGATCCTACACATACACTATCCGACCGACTCAGTCCTACATGAATAACCAGCAGATCACGCACGTTCCTCATCTTGATGAATCGAGTGCACTCGTTTGACCGTCATGCCGACGTGCAATCCAGCACGAACGAGACGCATCACTGACGGGACGGGACGGGATGACACAGTCATAATTTTAGTTTTTCTAGTTTTCCACGTCAAGCTGGCACGCTAAGCCATGCCTGCTTATGCATTGAATTCCGATGACCGCGATGAGCATCGCATTTCTCGCGACACGCTGGTTCACCTACCTTCCGCCAATAATTACTGGTTCCCGGCGTTCTCTAGTTGCACCATCACCCAACTCACCCTATCCCCATAAGCCCCCACCGGCCCGATGTCACTCGCCACTTGTCCTCGCTCTCGCCACATCCTTCATGCCCCCCATCCGCAATAGGCAACGCCGGAGGCGGTCACCGCCGGAACTAGTGTTCGGTTTTCATCGAAAAGCAGACGGAGGGAGGAGGCATTCTATCGGTCTTTAGATGGCAATGCGGAGTATGAGGACTTGTTGGAGCGCGACCACCTGGCGGAGGAGCAGCGTATCGCTGATTTGCGGCACCAGGGGGGCATGGAGCAGGAGCGCACCGACGCTCTAAGTCACGAGCAGAGCGCCCGCAACTGGGTGGACTACAGGGAGGCTGGCACCCGGCAAATAGCCCTAGAGGCTGTCGGGCACACATGCATTCGCGACACCGAATTTTACTACCAGCTCATCAAGTGGATTTCCCGCTTAGAAGCCGAAGATCCGGTGGTCCACACCGGAATGGAAAGGGCCAACGCGCGTGAGCTACGCGCCCTATCACACCTCTGGCAAGTCCGAGGAGAGGAAGAGGACGCCGGTGCCGGCGTTTAGCGTGTACCGCAGATGGCGGCCGGCATCGTCTAGTTAGCTAAGTGTAACTTAGTACTTGTACACTACTAGAGTATTAGTGGGAGTAGATAGTTAACTTGGCTATGATGGTTGTCAACGTGGAAGTTCAGTACTCTATATCTTGATCACACCTGTTACTTTGCTCTGAATGTTGAACTTTCTGTTTGAACGTATGGAATGGGCGGTTATTTTTTTAAAATGGGCTATATTTGTCCGCCACAGGTTTAGAGGCTGACTTGTGGGCCTACTAGGTTGACACGTAGACAATCAAGAGATGATTGTACATGGAGAGGATGACAGCACGGACCCACCAGGGTCATAGCAGTACAGAAGCAAGTGCGTCCTTATTTCAAGCCAAAAAATGGTTCCTCCTAATGCATTTCTGACATCTGGGTCCCATGCCAATGTCAACGTAGTCAATAAACAAGAGAATTGCACAATGAGCGGCTGACACTAGGGACCCAGCAGCTCGCCCAGTTATTTTTGTTTTTGAGATGGAAGCAGGGTGTCAACTGGGTTGTGCAGGGCACTCTCGCCTGTATAGCGAGCCTTTTCTTTTATGGTTAACACAAGACCAACCCACTAGTTTTTTTCTTTCTGAAAATGGCTAGCCCAGTTTTTTTGTTCTTTTACAGAATAACCAACTGAGGCCTACTTTCTTTGTCAGCCCTGCTGGGCTACAAATCTTTCAAGACGAGGAGAGCTTCATTCGGCTTGCCCAGAAAATGGGCTATCAGTAATGAGAAATGGAATGTACATTTTTAAAACACATCAAACCGACAATTAGTTTCAAATTTCTTTTTTTATTTCAAGATTTTAAATTCCATTGATTTTTATGCGTGGACAATTATTTGGATTTTATATTGATATAAATTTATTTTTAAAATTAGTTTGAATGTGACTCGAAATTTCGGGATTAAAAACAGTATAGACCGCACCGAAATATGCAAAATTTCATATAAATTTTTAACCGTAGCCATAATATGGGCTGTAATGCTAACAAAGAGAATATGGTCTCCAAAAAAACCTTAAGAATTAGCAAATGGGCTGTAAATTATTAAAGTTAATGGCAAATGGGCCGCATGCTGTTTTCCACATATTTGAGGCTAACATGTGCGCCTACTATAGGTTGACGCGTACGCTTTCCTAAAAAAAGGTTGACACACACGCTACGCCATGTCAACTTAGTAAACGCATGAGAGCAGTGACTATTGGATGTCCATCCAATGACTGTCGTGCTTCTTCAACCTCTGCACATCCTGCTCTAGCCGCTCAAACAAGCGCCGACGGCTGCCTCCTCCCTCATCCCGAGGCTGGCTGTGTTGCCGCGTAGGCCTCACCACCCCACCCTACTCACATCGCTGGCCTGGACATCCCTCTACTCACCCACACCTGGTGTTATTCTCCGGCGGCTGTAGACGAACTAGTAAACCCTCGTACGACCCTCCGCGTGGGAAACAACTGCCGAGTCTTCCCCGGCTCTCTGTCATTCCCTTCCTAGGCGTCACCGTCGTCCACGCCCTGGTGCTCTCGGCGCTGCGTGGTCAACATGGTCAACGAACGACATCCATCGGAAGTGGATTGTACGTGGAGAGGCTGACAGCTGGGTCCACGGCCACACGCAAGGAAATGAGTCCTTATTACGCGTAAAATAATGATTCCTCCACCTGACAGCTGGGACCCACCTGAAGGGCCTCTATGTTTTGTGAAAAAAACGTCCCCCCCCCGCTGACAGCTCGGACCCATCAGCTATATCTTCGCACGCAAGGAAGTGCCTCCTTAAGGGAGATGATCTTAGCGGGAGGAAAATACTTGGAAATAAAAGCATCTTTACACTTATTCCATGAATAAATACTATTTTAGGAAAAGTTGAAAACCAAGTTTTAGCACGATCTCCAACGAGAACGAAAATAGCTTCAATTTAACAATATCATTATCCACATCTTTTTTTCATATCACACAAATAAACTAAATTGTTTAGATGGGATGCGACATCTTCACAAGGAAGACCAGAAAATTGATCTTCCATAACAAGATTCAGCAAAGCAGCATTAATTTCACAAGATTCCGCATTAGTAGCGGGAGCAATCGGAGGACTGTTAAAATCATTATTATTGGTGTTGGAAAAGTCACACAATTTGGTATTCTCTTGAGCCATAATGACAAAGCAAGCAATCCAACACACGAGCACACAAAAAGCAAGCAGAGAAGACGAACGGAAGAGGGACGAAGAAAAGGCAAATCTTTTCGAAAATCATTTTAGAAGCGGGGACAGGAAAACGAGAGGCGAATGGCAAATAATGTAATGCAAGAGATGGGAGTTTATGATGGGTACTTGGTATGTCTTGACTTGTCATAGATCTCCCCGGCAACGGCGCCAGAAATTCTTCCTGCTACTTCTTGAGCTTGCGTTGGTTTTTCCCTTGAAGAGGAAAGGGTGATGCAGCAAAGTAGAGTAAGTATTTCCCTCAGTTTGAGAACCAAGGTATCAATCCAGTAGGAGACAACGAACAAGTCACCGAATACCTACACAAACAATCAACAACTTGCACCCAACGCGATAAAGGGGTTGTCAATCCCTTCACAGTTACTTGCAAAAGTGAGATCTGATAGAGATAGATAAACGGTAAAGTAAATATTTTTGGTATTTTTGGTTTATAGAATGAAAAGTAAAAGATTGAAAAATAGTAGATCGTAAAATTATATGATGGGAAATAGACCTAGAGGCCATAGGTTTCACTAGAGGCTTCTCTCAAGATAGAAAATATTATGGTGGGTGAACAAATTCCTGCCGAGCAATTGATAGAAAAGCATAAAGTTATGACGATATCTAAGGCAATGATCATGAATATAGGCATCACGTCCGTGTCAAGTAGACCGAAACAATTCTGCATCTACTACTATGACTCAACACATCAACCGCTATCCAGCATGCATCTAGAGTATTAAGTTCATAAAGAACGGAGTAACGCATTAAGCAAGATGACATGATGTAGAGGAATTAACTCAAGCAATATGATGAAAACTCCATATTTTTATCCTCGATGGCAACAATACAATACGTGCCTTACTGCCCCTACTGTCACTGGGAAAGGACACCACAAGATTGAATCCAAAGCTAAGCACTTCTCCCATTGCAAGAAAAACCAATCTGGTTGGCCAAACCAAATCGATAGTTCGAAGAGAATTACAAAGATATCAAATCATGCATATAAGAATTCAGAGAAGATTCAAATAATATTCATAGATAAGCTGATCATAAATCCACAATTCATCGGATCTCGACAAACACACCTTAAAAGAGTATTACATCAAATAGATGTCCAAGAACATCGAGGAGAACATGGTATTGAGAATCAAAGAGAGACAAGAAGCCATCTAGCTACTAGCTATGGACCCGTAGGTCTGTGGTAAACTACTCACACTTCATTGGAAGGGCAATGGTGTTGATGTAGAAGCCCTCCGTGATCGAATCCCCCTCCGGCAGGACGCCGGAAAAGGCCCCTAGATGGGATCTCACGGGTACAGAAGGTTGCGCGGTGGAAAAGTGTTTTCATGGCCCCCCTGTTGGTTTGGGGATATATGGGAATATATAGGCGAAAGAAATAGGCCAGTGGAGTCACGAGGGGCCCACAAGGTTGGGGGCGCGCCCTCCATCCTTGTGGCCGCCTCGTGGCTCTTCTGACTTCATATCCAAGTCTTCTAGATGTCTTCGGGTCCAAGAAAAATCATCACAGAAGTTTTATTCCATTTGGACTCCGTTTGATATTCCTTTTTTGCGAAACTCAAAAACAAGGAAAAACCAGGAACTGGCATTGGGCTCTAGGTTAATAGGTTAATCCTAAAATAATATAAAACAGCATATTAATGCATATAAAACATCCAAAACAGATAATATAATAGCATGGAAGAATAAAAAATTATAGATACTTGGAGACGTATCAGGCGCGTGCGGACGCCGCAGTAGCCCCAAGTTTCCCAGCGGCATGGCGGCGGCGAGGCGAGAAAGAGCGGGGAGAGAGCGGTGGCGATGCATAGAGCAGTGGGAGGGCATTGGATTTTATAAAGCGCACCGGACGCCGTGCGCCAAAACTAGCGCGCGCCCGACCGCTTTTTCCCGCGCGCGCGTGATCCTTTCCCGACGTCCCTCCTATCTCTATTCTCTTCTCTACTCTTATATATATACTACATATTACACACACACACACAAACACTATTCTGATCACGGGATCAGAATATTATTCTAATCACAACATGAACTTCCTGAGTTACACGCCTGAACTTCCCTCTGTAGGAACCCAACCTTCGGGCTATCTTCGCAACCGTGTCTCCCCGCGCGAATTATTCTGAATAGTCATGTTCTATATGATGTAAGTGTAATCTAGAAACGGTTTTTAGCAACTAAATGCCCGTTTAAATAGGAATCTTGCTCGTTGGCGGATTTTGCTCTCGGGTCGTGATGAAATTGTTTTTTTTGCAATTTTACTGCTTGAGTTGTTCGACCTGAACTTCCCCCTGTGCTAGGTTGAACTTCCGCCAACATTTCCCAAATAGGGTTGCGATATACCGTTGGAAAGCTATGGACACCTGTATCATGACCCAAGTGAAATTTTTGGCAAAATGTAAATGGTTTAAGAGCAGTTTTGAAAACCGTTTTTTCTTCATACAAAAAATGTGAATCATATATCCGATCGCATTTCTAAACCGTCTATCGGAATAAGGCAAATAATATGGCGTTTGAAAGCTGTTGCAAAACTGCTCCTTCCACATGTTGAAAGTTTTCTCTAATTCCCTATGGTTAAAGAGTAATTTCAAAAATCGTAAAATTTCACAAACCAAACAACCGAGTTCGTATTTTTGATGCCATTTCTAAACCGCTAATCCAATTCAGGCAAATGATCTGACGTTCGAAAGCTTATGAAATGCGCTACTTTTTCATGTTGAACGTTTTTTCTAATTTTGAACAGTTTAAGAGTAATTTAGAAAATGGTACAAGTTCCACCGAGTTCGTATTTTCGATCTATTTTTTAAATCGTATGTCCGACTTCAGCAAATGATATGGCGTTGGAAAGCTTGAACAAATGCAAAACCTTTTGGTATATATTGTGTCTCCCAATTCATTATGGTTTTATGTCAATTTTAAAAATGTCTAAAATGCATTTTCGCCGTAATTTTATAAACTTTATCAGAATGGGGCAAATAATATACCGCTGAAGAGCTATGGAAAATGATATGTTGATGGGTTTTTCTGATTCCGGGCCGTTTTCAAGTAATTTTGAAAATGGCGAGATCATTCGTTCTGCCTTTATCGCAAAACATATTTCTTCAAAAATGCACCGCATGAAGAACGTGAACTTCTCGGCGTGTGTACTTGAACTCCACTCTATTTTTCACGGGCTTTTTTGCTCGAGGCTCTCCATCCACTCACCGGAACACTCACCGGAATTGAGCAAGAGATATACCAATGTAAAGCTGCTGTAAACACACAACATTTTTTCATACTCGCGATGGTTTTAAAAGTTTTTCTTCTGAAATTCATTCAGTGTAGTAGTTTAACTTCCTGCTCTCTTCACGTTGAACTTCTGCGACGTATTTTTGTTTGTAATTTCCTCATACATTCGTCAATGTCACACAAATGATATTCCTTTTGTACAAACCTCTCTCACAATAATTTTTTTAACTTTGTCTGCCCGAGGACTTGAAATTACACAAATGATATTACTGGCGTTTTGAATTAAATTAGAAAATGACGGGATCATGATTTATGCCTTTGCGAATGGAAATGCACTGCGTGAACTAGTTGAACTTCTCGGGCATGTCTGTTTGAACTTCACACTATTTTTCATGTTCTGTTTTTTGTCCGTAACTTCCAAACCAGTTACCGGAATTGAGAAAATGATATCCCGATGGAAATTTGTTGAAAACACGCAACTTTCCCATGTTGATCAGTTTTCATGTTCACGATGGTTCAAAAGAATTTTTTTAATATATAAAACGTGTTTTTAATGGTATAGATCAAACTTTTGAAGCATTTATTGGAATGTAGCATATACCATACATTGGAAAGCTTATTTATAGGAGCAACTTTTTCATCTAGACAATCGTTACAAATTCGTTTCTTTTTTAGAGCAGTAGTAAAAATGGCAAAAACAATATCATTTTGCTTGTTTTTAACATGTGATTGAAGGTCGGACGTCTCGCACTAGGGATCTTGAACTTCACTGGGAGGAGCACGTGAACTTCTTGCAACAAATCTTTTAGGCTTTCAGTTTTTTATTTGTTTTATTCTCATCTGAAATGCATTCCGTGTAGTAGTTGAACTTCCCACTGTTTTCACTTTGAACTTATACCATGTATTTTTGTTCATAATTTCTCTTCTGTTCATCGGGAGTTGCACAAATGATACACCATGCCGATTACCTCTCTCACAAGAATGTCTGAACTTTCCTGTGCTAAGCACCTGAACTTCTTGCAACACATTTTCTATACTTTAATTTTTCTATTCTATTTTCTCATATGAAAACACACACCATGTAGTACGTGAACTTCTGGTAGTTATGGATTTGAACTTCTCTCTGTTTCGCTTTAGTAACGAAAAATATGAGTTTTTATAGACATCAAACCGCTCTAACTTTTTTATTTGAACTAATTTGTGTGTTCTTTAGAAATGTGAAAATTGGAGTTGTTTTAGAAACATCAAACTACTTTGTTATTCCAATTGAACTTATTGGTTCTATTCTTTAGTAATTGGAAAAATTTGATTCGTTTGAATAAATATTAAGTTGCATTGCTTTTTCCAATTGAACTTCTTGGTTTTATTCATTAGTAACGAGAAACTTGAGTTTTCCATATACGTTGAACCGCTCTGTTTTTAAAATTGAACATCTTGGTTGTAATCTTTAGTATTGGTGGAAATCTGATATTTTTATAAACATCAGACAACTACAATTTTAAATTAGGACCGCTCCACTTCATTATTCTAGTTTGAACTTTTTCTTAAAACAAGACATTTCTATTTAAACATTTTTAGTTGTTCCTTTTATTTTATTTTGAACTTCTTCATTTTATTCTTTAGTAACGAGATTTTCTTTAGTTTTTTATAAACTTCGAACTTCTCTATTATTTTAATTTGAATTTCTATGTTTTATTATTAGAATTTTTTTAAAATAAGCCTCAAACATCTTTTAAAAATTGAACTTCATACTTTTATTAATTTTAATTTGAACTTCACGATTTTATTTCTTTGGTAACAAGGAAATCTAAGTTTTTAATAAATGTCAAACTAATCTATTTTGTATTTTGGACTTCTTGGATTATTTATTTTAGTAACGGAAAAATTCTAGTTTTCTAATATATATTGAACCGGTGTCTTACTTAAATTTGAACTTCTAGACTTTTTTTACAAAAAGTGAAAATCCTTTTTTTATAAATTTTATTTTGCTCTATTTTTTGATTAAACTTCTCACTTTTTGTTATTTAGTAACGAAAAAAAATCTAAGATGTTTTAAATGTCGAACTACTTTATTAATTGAATTTGAAATTCTGTGTATTTATTTTATAAATGTGAAAAATAAAACCGATGTGTTTGTCCCTATAAAGAATTTCATGAGTTTATTTTTATTCTTTAGTAACGAGAAAAATCTGAGTATTTTATTCACACCGAACTTCATCGTTTTTTAAATTTGGACTTCTTGTTTTTTTAGTAAAGGGAATAAACCTAGTTTTCAGTAAAATCGAAATGCTTTATTATTTTAATTTGAACTTCGAGAGTTATTTATTTAGAAACGGTGAAAATCCTTTATACTTTACTTTTTCAAATTGAACTTCATACTTACTTCTTCGCGAAATGAGAAGAATCTGATTTTTTTGTATACATCGGACCATATGTTTCTTTAAAGTGAACGTCTTGGATTTATTATTTGGTAACAGGGATATTTTTTGTAAATAAACATAGAACCACTTCATTTTATAAATTTGAACTTCTAGGTTTTTCATAGAAACAGAGAAAATCTTTTTTCTAAAAAATATTTTTGATTTGCTTTGTCATTTTAATTTGACCTTCTCAAAGTTATTTAAAACCATGAAAAATGTTTTCTAGTACATATATTGAATGACTTCGTTATTTTAGTTTGAACAAAATCCATGGGATTTTTTTAATACAACGATAACATTTTCTTTGAACTCTCTATTATATGAAATTTGAACTTCTCAAGTTAACACTGTTATAGTTGAAGCTTTGTTTTTCTTCATGGTATATAACCATCGAACGTCTGTGTTATCTTATTTTGAACTTCTTGGGTTTTATTTTTAGGAACTGAAGAAATCCAAGTTTTCTTATAAGCACTGAACCGCTCTGGTATTTTAATTGAACTTCTAGGTTTTTTAGAAACATAATTTTTTTGCTTTTTTAAAAACTTTTTAAAATGCACTATATTTTTAGTTTCACCTTCCCAACTTTCTAATAAATGTTGGACTTCTTCGTTATTTAAATTTGAACCTCTAAGTTTTTTAAGAAACGAGAAAATTGGACTACAAGGTCGTAACACAAGGAGTTGCAGCCGAGCGTCTTCCATTTGTACAAATTTGATCAATGAACACAATTTTGCCTGCTAAAAATCAAGAAAATTTGACTACAACCATACTAATTACTCACATAGAAAAACTGATCGTAACTTAAGAAAATTGTTGCCTTGCAAAATGCTTTTGGGAATGGTTAACCTTTTGTGAAGAAGAACATAGACATAAAGAGCACGACACACACACGAAGCACCCACAAAATGAGTGTGGACACACATATGAGACACAAGACCTAGCACGAACGCAGCAACACATAACACTATTTTTTATTTTTGAACTTTTGAATATCCTTTTACAAGCTTGAGCCATCAGATTCCAGGAGCCCAAAATACAATTATCTGAACTCTGAAGAATAATATGACAACTCTTTAGGAACTTCTGCCAGTCAACCATGCGTATTTTTGCGGCCATAACGGATATGCATAGCATTTCAAACAAATATAAATGATATGATGCTCTGTAGGTATTTAAAAGCACACTCTGTGCCTACTACTTCCCCAAAGATCATTTTTCTTGAGCAGAATAGCACGAAAGCCACCAATGTTGAATGTATGACAAACCTGTCCAAGAATTATCAAAAGAAGTTGATTATTCTCAAAAGGAAGCAAACTGGGTGAGTTACTTGTCCAAAAACAAATAATAATAGAGAAAGGTAAGCCGAACAAGTTCGTACCTACAGTGTAAGGGAGCTACATTTGTGTGATTTACTCTTTGGTTCAGAGGTAACACAATAAGTTGAATTAACTACCGTACTTTTTCAGAATGAACCCAATGCTTTTGATTTCTCAATGGAACGCATATGGTACAAACAAAGTGTTTTCCACTATAAGTTAACTGTAGTCAACGTCGAAACTGCCACAATTCACCTCATAGCAACAACACAAAAACACTTCATAAATTATAGCAAAATTGTAGCCAAATTGAGCACCCGCACCGCACAGCTATAGTTCATGGTGGAGTGGCTACATGTTAGGGGGAGGTACATGATGCCATTTTTCCAGAGATGCCGACATCCGCGGCAACAACTTCAAACACCCCGTCCATTTCTTCTACAGAAGAGAGCAGGAAAAATTAATGGCAGTTAACTTGGCAGCAGAGAGATTTGATGAACTAGAGATGCATTTAGACTATACACCTTTTATCAGGCTACTTTGGATATTCCTCGTGCCAAACACGACGAAGAGCGTTGTCCCATCTCCTAAGAGGCCCAATTTTGCGCCATCGTCCATGTAAACTAGACTGCACATACGCCTAGGAAACAAGTGTAAGAGAAAATATAGGTGAATCAATGAAGTTGAAGGTCGACATCACACGGGCGCGCAGGTTAGAGGGAACGAGGTTGATGCTGCAGCTTGGTAGGATTGAGGGATAGCGAACTACGTAGTGAGAAGACACAAATCAAACTGAATCGGCTGGCCATGCCGAACTTCACAGGAGGTGCAGCCACCGACGAAAGAGGGGGGAAGCGCGTGCTAGTGCAGCGCGTGCAGTGGTTGCGCGGCAGCGGTGGTGATGCAGGGATGCGGGGCTGCGACCCGTGGCGACCTTCAATTCGAGCCGGCCAAAGCAGGGAGGAAATAGGCAGAAGTGGCAGGAAGGTACACGGGGGAGGTGGGTCATGGTGGAGCACGACGGCGGGATCCGGGAAGGGCGGCAGTGGGATCCAGGAAGGAGGGACGATGAATGAGTACCTAGATGAGCGAGCAACGCCGGTGGATGGTGGGGCGGCACGTGGGGGTGTGATGACCCACAAGTGTAGGGGATCTATCATAGCCTTTTCGATAAGTAAGAGTGCCGAACCCAACGAGGAGCAGAAGGAAATGATAAGCGGTTTTCATCAAGGTATTCTCTGCAAGCACTGAAATTATCGGTAACAAATAGTTTTGTGATAAGGTAATTTGTAACGAGTGACAAGTAATAAAAGTAAATAAGGTGAAGTAAGATGGCCCAATCCTTTTTGTAGCAAAGGACAAGCCTGGACAAACTCTTATATTAAGGAAAGCGCTCCCGAGGACACATGGGAATTATCGTCAAGCTAGTTATCATCACGTTCATATGATTCGCGTTCGGTACTTTGATAATTTGATATGTGGGTGGACCGGTGCTTGGGTACTGTCCTTCCTTGGACAAGCATCCCACTTATGATTAACCCCTATTGCAAGCATCCACAACTACAACAGAAGTATTAAGGTAAACCTAACCATAGCATGCAACATATGGATCCAAATCAACCCCTTATGAAGCAACGCATAAACTAGGGTTTAAGCTTCTGTCACTCTAGCAACCCATCATCTACTTATTACTTCCCAATGCCTCCCTCTAGGCCCAAAAAATGGTGAAGTGTCATGTAGTCGACATTCACATGACACCACTAGAGGGATGACAACATACATCTCATCAAAATATCGAACGAATACCAAATTCACATGACTACTTATAGAAAGACTTCTCCCATGTCCTCAGGAACAAACGTAACTACTCACAAATCATATTCATGTTCATAATCAGAGGGGTATTAATATGCATAATGTATCTGAACATATGATCTTCCACCAAGTAAATCAACTAGCATCAACTACAAGGAGGAATCAACACTACTAGCAACCCACATGTACCAATCTGAGGTTTGGATACAAAGATTGGATACAAGAGATGAACTAGGGTTTGAGATGAGATCGTGCTGGTGAAGATGTTGATGGAGATTGACCCCCTCCCAATGAGAGGATCGTTGATGACCACGATGGTGATGATTTCCCCCTCCCGGAGGGAAGTTTCCCCGGCAGAACAGCTCCATGATACGTCTCCAACGTATCTATAATTTTTGATTGCTCCATGCTATATTATTTACTGTTTTGAATGTTTATGGGCTTTATTATATACTTTTATATCATTTTTGGGACTAACCTATTAACCCGGAGCCCAGTGCCAGTTTCTGATTTTACCCTGTTTTAGGGTTTCGAAGAAAAGGAAAACCAAATGGAGTCCAATTGACCTGAAACTTCACGGAACTCATTTTTGGAAGGAAAGAAGCCCAGAAGACTTGGAGTGCACGTCGGGGGATCTGCGAGGAGGTCACGAGGCAGGGGGCGCGCCCTCCACCCTCGTGAGCCCCTCGTGCCCCCCTGACGTACTTCTTCCGCCTATATATCTCCATATACCCTAAAAACATCCGTGAGCAGATTAGATCGGGAGTTCCGCCGCCAGAAGCCTCCGTAACCACCGAAAGCCAATCTAGACCCGTTCCGGCACCCTGCCGGAGGGGGCAATCCTTCTCCGGTGGCCATCCTCATCATCCCGGTGCTCTCCATGACAAGGAGGGAGTAGTTCTCCCTCAGGGCTGAGGGTATGTACCAGTAGCTATGTGTCTGATCTCTCTCTCTCTCTCTCGTGTTCTTGAGGTGATACGATCTTGATGTATCGCAAGCTTTGCTATTATATTTGGATCCTATGATGTTTCTTCCCCCCTCTACTCTCTTGTAATGAATTGAGTTTCCCCTTTGAAGTAATCTTATCGGATTGAGTCTTTAAAGATTTGAGAACACTTGATGTATGTCTTGCCGTGTGTATCTGTGGTGACAATGGGATACCACGTGATTCACTTGATGTATGTTTTGGTGATCAACTTGCGGGTTCTACCCATGAACCTATGCATAGGGGTTGGCACACGTTTTTGTCGTGATTCTCCGGTAGGAACTTTCGGGCACTCTTTGAGGTCTTATGTGTTGGTTGAATAGATGAATCTGAGATTGTGTGATGCATATCATATAATCATACCCACGGATACTTGAGGTGACATTGGAGTATCTAGGTGACATTAGGGTTTTGGTTGATTTGTGTCTTACGGTGTTATTCTAGTATGAACTCTAGGGCTGTTTGTGACACCTATAGGAATAGCCCAACGGATTGATTGGAAAGAATAACTTTGAGGTGGTTTCGTACCCTACCATAATCTCTTCGTTCGTTCTCCCTATTAGTGACTTTGGAGTGACTCTTTGTTGCATGTTGAGGGATAGTTATGTGATCCAATTATGTTAGTATTGTTGAGGGAACTTACACTAGTGAAAGTATGAACCCTAGGCCTTGTTTCCTATCATTGCAATACCGTTTACCCTCATTTTTATCATTAGTTACCTTGCTGTTTTTATAATTTCAGATTACAAATACCTTTATCTACTATCCATATACCACTCGTATCACCATCTCTTCGCCGAACTAGTGCACCTATACAATTTACCATTGTATTGGGTGTGTTGGGACACAAGAGACTCTTTGTTATTTGGTTGTAGGTTGCTTGAGAGAGACCATCTTCATCCTACGCCTCCCACGGATTGATGAACCTTAGGTCATCCACTTGAGGGAAATTTGCTACTTTCCTTCAAACCTCTGCACTTGGAGGCCCAACAATGTCTACAAGAAGAAGGTTGTGTAGTAGACATCAAGCTCTTTTCTGGCGCCGTTGCCGGGGAGGTTAGCGCTTGAAGGTATATCTTTAGATCTTGCAATCGAGTCTTTTAGTTTCTTGTTTTATCACTAGTTTAGTTTATAAAAGGAAACTATAAAAAATGGAATTGAGTTTGTCTCATACGTTTCACCTTTTTAATATCTTTCGTGAGTATGATGGAAAGGATAATTGTGCTCAAGTGCTAGAAGAAGAAATCTGTAAAATGTTTGGCACTAAATATTTGAATGATGAGCATGATTGCAATGTTGTTAGTACGAATTCTTTGAATATCCATGATACTAATGATGATTGCACTAGTTATGATGAAAATGTCTCCTATAAACATGTCAATTTTTGCGGAGTGCATTGGGTTTGTAAGTACACACCAAATAGGGAAGATAGATATGGCAAGAGGCATACGTACTTAGAAACCAAATTGTTGCAAGAAGAGCTAGATGAATGTGCTAAAAAATTCAATATTTTTCGCGCTCCTTGTGAACTTTGCAATGAACATGGTCATTTAAATCTCCAATGCAAATTGTTTCATGATTGAATCATATCCAAAAATTGTGATAATTTGATTACCCTTGAGCATCATAAAGAGCTTAGTCTTCTTTTGGGGTATGAGGAAATGAAACGTATAACGGAGGGTATTCCAAAGTTTAATCTTGATAGAATTCTTGATTTTGATCTAGAGAAGATTTATATATATTGTGCGGTGAATTGCATTGAAAATCCTTATATTGCCAACTACATAAAGAAAAGAAAACAAATAGAGGATGAAGAGAATACTAATGAAAGGGAAGAGGCCTCCCAATACCCTCTTATTATTTCTTATGACGAATCAGGTAATGAGGAGGAGCCTCCTATTCAACCAATCTCATTAATAAGGAGCTCCAAAAAGAGGATTGAACCCACACATGATGTGGTGAAGAAGAAGAAAAGAAAAAGGAAGAGAGGTAAAAAGGTACCCCTCCCAAATAATGGTGCTCCCATTACTATTGTGCCTCATTAAAATATAATTTTGGAAGATAATGATACTTATTATGATCTTGAAAATCTTTTTGGCACTTGCTTGGAAGAATATGATAATTGCTATACTATTGGTGTTATCCATACTATTAATGATGAGAATGATTATGCTTATGATATGAAAAGGCCCAAGCTTGGGGATGCTATGCTTGATGAAGATAATGTTTTTGGGAATATATTTGCTGAAATTAATGTTTGTCCTAAGCTTGGGGAAGCTATGATTAATGAAGATGATATTTTTAGTCTCCCAAGTTTTGATATGCAAGTTTATTATGATGATAGCATGCCTCCTACTTATGATGATTATTGTGATTATACTTATTCTATAAAAAGTAGTGATTATATTTATAAAACTTGTCATGATTATGATTACCCCTTCTCTGAACATTACTCTTCTAATATGGAAACAATTTATTGTATTCAAGTCTCTTATGATACTCCCACTATTCCGATTGAAAAGAATTTTGCTTATGTGGAAAGTAATAAAATTTCTATGCTTATAGATCATGAAAATAATGCTTTAAGTGATGGTTATATTGTTGAATTCATTCATGATGCTACTGAAAATTATTATGAAGTAGGAACATATGCTTTTAGGAATTCCAATAATATCAAGTTTCCTCTCTATGTGCTTAAAATCTTGAAATTATGCTTGTTTTACTTTCCTATGCTAGTTGATTGTTGTTCCCATAAGTTATTTGCTCACGAAATCCCTATGCATAGGAAGTGGGTTAGACTTAAATGTGCTAGTCATATTCTTCATGATGCTCTCTTTATGTTTCAATTCTTATCCTTTATGTGAGCATCATTGAAATCATCATGCCTAGCTAGGGGCGTTAAACGATAACGCTTGTTGGGAGGCAACCCAACTTTATTTTTGTTCCTTACTTTTTGCTCCTGTTTAGTACTAAATAATTCATATAGCCTCTGTTTATATGTGGTTTTATGCTTTTAATTAGTGTTTGTGCCAAGTAGAACCTTTGGGAAGACTTGGGGAAAGTCTTGTTGATCATGCTATAAAAAAACAGAAACTTTAGCGCTCACGAGAATTGCTGCCATTTTTTATTGGAGAGTGATATTTAGTTAATTCTTTTTGAAGATGATTAATATATAAACTCCTCTGGTCCAGAAATTTATTTTAGAATTTTATGAGGTCCAGAAGTATACGTTTGATCCAGATTACTATAGACTGTTCTGTTTTTGACAGATTCTGTTTTCTATGTGTTGTTTGCTTATTTTGATGAATCTATGAGTAGTATCAGAGGGTATGAACCATAGAGAAGTTGGAATACAGTAGGTTTAACACCAATATAAATAAAGAATGAGTTCATTACAGTACCTTGAAGTGGTCTTTTGTTTTCTTTCGCTAACGGAGCTCACGAGTTTTCTACTTTAAGTTTTGTGTTGTGAAGTTTTCAAGTTTTGGGTAAAGATTCGATGAATTATGGAATAAGGAGTGGCAAGAGCCTAAGTTTTGTGTTGTGAAGTCTCTCTCTCTCTCGTGTTCTTGAGGTGATACGATCTTGATGTATCGCAAGCTTTGCTATTATATTTGGATCCTATGATGTTTCTTCCCCCCTCTACTCTCTTGTAATGAATTGAGTTTCCCCTTTGAAGTAATCTTATCGGATTGAGTCTTTAAAGATTTGAGAACACTTGATGTATGTCTTGCCGTGCGTATCTATGGTGACAATGGGATACCACGTGATTCACTTGATGTATGTTTTGGTGATCAACTTGCGGGTTCCACCCATGATCCTATGCATAGGGGTTGGCACATGTTTTCGTCGTGATTCTCCGGTAGGAACTTTGGGGCACTCTTTGAGGTCTTATGTGTTGGTTGAATAGATGAATCTGAGATTGTGTGATGCATATCATATAATCATACCCACGGATACTTGAGGTGACATTGGAGTATCTAGGTGACATTAGGGTTTTGGTTGATTTGTGTCTTACGGTGTTATTCTAGTATGAACTCTAGGGCTGTTTGTGACACCTATAGGAATAGCCCAACGGATTGATTGGAAAGAATAACTTTGAGGTGGTTTCGTACCCTACCATAATCTCTTCGTTCGTTCTCCGCTATTAGTGACTTTGGAGTGACTCTTTGTTGCATGTTGAGGGATAGTTATGTGATCCAATTATGTTAGTATTGTTGAGGGAACTTACACTAGTGAAAGTATGAACCCTAGGCCTTGTTTCCTATCATTGCAATACCGTTTACGCTCATTTTTATCATTAGTTATCTTGCTGTTTTTATAATTTCAGATTACAAATACCTTTATCTACTATCCATATACCACTTGTATCACCATCTCTTCGCTGAACTAGAGCACCTATACAATTTACCATTGTATTGGGTGTGTTGGGGACACAAGAACTCTTTGTTATTTGGTTGCAGGGTTGCCTGAAAGAGACCATCTTCATCCTACGCCTCCCACGGATTGATAAACCTTAGGTCATCCACTTGAGGGAAATTTGCTACTGTCCTACAAACCTCTGCACTTGGAGGCCCAACAACGTCTACAAGAAGAAGGTTGTGTAGTAGACATCAATCCACCGGAGCCCTAGATTGGTTCTGCCAAGGTTCCGCCTCGTGGCGGCGGAGTTTCGTCCCGTGAGCTAGCTTATGATTTTTTCCTCGACGAAAGACTCCATATAGCCAAAGATGGGCATCAGAGGGCCACTAGGGGGCCCACAAGGCAAGGGGCGCGCCCAGGGGGGTAGGGCGCGCCCCCACCCTCATGGACGGTGGGTGGTGGAGGAAATATGCCCTAGAGGCAATAATAAAGTTATTATTTATTTCCTTATATCATGATAAATGTTTATTATTCATGCTAGAATTGTATTAACCGGAAACATAATACATGTGTGAATACATAGACAAACAGAGTGTCACTAGTATGCCTCTACTTGACTAGCTCGTTAATCAAAGATGGTTATGTTTCCTAACCATAGACAAAGAGTTGTTATTTGATTAACAGGATCACATCATTAGGAGAATTATGTGATTGACTTGACCCATTCCGTTAGCTTAGCACTCGATCGTTTAGTATGTTGCTATTGCTTTCTTCATGACTTATACATGTTCCTATGACTATGAGATTATGCAACTCCCATTTACCGGAGGAACACTTTATGTGCTACCAAACGTCACAACGTAACTGGGTGATTATAAAGGAGCTCTACAGGTGTCTCCAAAGGTACATGTTGGGTTGGCGTATTTCGAGATTAGGATTTGTCACTCCGATTGTCGGAGAGGTATCTCTGGGCCCTCTCGGTAATGCACATCACATAAGCCTTGCAAGCATTGCAACTAATGAGTTAGTTGCGAGATGATGTATTACGGAACGAGTAAAGAGACTTGCCGGTAATGAGATTGAACTAGGTATTGAGATACCGACGATCGAATCTCGGGCAAGTAACATACCGATGACAAAGGGAACAACGTATGTTGTTATGCGGTCTGACCGATAAAGATCTTCGTAGAATATGTAGGAGCCAATATGAGCATCCAGGTTCCGCTATTGGTTATTGACTGGAGACGTGTCTCGGTCATGTCTACATTGTTCTCGAACCCGTAGGGTCCGCACGCTTAAGGTTTCGATGACAGTTATATTATGAGTTTATGAGTTTTGATGTACCGAAGGTGTTCGGATTGCCGAATGTGATCACGGACATGACGAGGAGTCTCGAAATGGTCGAGACATAAAGATTGATATATTGGACGGCTATATTCGGACACCGAAAGTGTTCCTGGTGATTTCGGAGAAAACCGGAGTGCCAGAGGGTTACCGGAAACCCCCCCCCCCGGGAGAAGTAATGGGCTTTATGGGCCCTAGTGGAGATAGAGAGGGGCGGCCAGGGTGGGCCGCGTGCCTCCTCCACCTCTGGTCCGAATTGGACTAGGAGAGGGGGGCGGCGCCCCCCTTTCCTTCTCCCTCTCCCCCTTCCTTTCCCCCTCCTAGTAGGAGTAGGAAAGAGGGGAGTCCTACTCCTACTAGGAGGAGGACTCCTCCTCCTTGGCACGCCCCAAGGGCCGGCCGGCCTCCCCCCTTGCTCCTTTATATACGGGGGCAGGGGCACCTCTAGACACACAAGTTGATCTTCAAGATCGTTCTCTAAGCCGTGTGCGGTGCCCCCCTCCACCATAGTCCTCGATAATATTGTAGTGGTGCTTAGGCGAAGCCCTGCGATAGTAGAATATCAAGATCGTCACCACGCCGTCGTGCTGACGGAACTGTTCCCCGACACTTTGCTGGATCGGAGTCCGGGGATTGTCATCGAGCTGAACGTGTGCTAGAACTCGGAGGTACGTAGACTACATCAACCGCGTTGTCATAACGCTTTCGCTGTCGGTCTACAAGGGTACATAGACTACACTCTCCCCTCTCGTTGCTATGCATCACCATGATCTTGCGTGTGCGTAGGAAATTTTTTGAAATTACTACATTCCCCAACAGTGGTATCCGAGCTTAGGTTTTATGTGTTGATGTTATATGCACGAGTAGAACACAAGTGAGTTGTTGGCGATATAAGTCATACTGCTTACCAGCATGTCATACTTTGGTTCGGCGGTATTGTTGGATGAAGCGGCCCGGACTGACATTATGCATACACTTACGAGAGACTGGTTCTACCGACGTGCTTTGCATACAGGTGGCTGGCGGGTGTCAGTTTCTCCAACTTTAGTTGAACCGAGTGTGGCTACGCCCGGTCCTTGCGAAGGTTAAAACAGCACCATCTTGACAAACTATCATTGTGGTTTTGATGCGTAGGTAAGATTGGTTCTTGCTAAGCCCGTTGCAGCCACGTAAAACTTGCAACAACAAAGTAGAGGACGTCTAACTTGTTTTTGCAGGGCATGTTGTGATGTGATATGGTCAAGACGTGATGAGATATAAGTTGTTGTATGAGATGATCATGTTTTGTTGAAGTTATCGGCAACTGGCAAAATCCTTATGGTTGTCTCTCTATTGCATAAGATGCAAGCGCCAAATAATTGCTTTACTTTATCGCTATGCGATAGCAATAGTTGCAAGAGCAATTGTTGGCGAGACGACCATGTAACGACACATTGATATAGATCAAGATGATGGAGATCATGGTGTCATGCCGGTGACGATAGAGATCATGACAGTACTTTGGAGATGGAGATCAAAGGCGCAAGATGATCATGGCCATATCATGTCACATATTTTGATTGCATATGATGTTTATCTTTTATATATCTTATTTTGCTTAGTTCGACAATAGCTTTATAAGATGATCTCTCACTAAATTTCAAGGTATAAGTGTTCTCCCTGAGTATGCACCATTGCGAAAGTTCTTCGTGCTGAGACACCACGTGATGATCGGGTGTGATAGGCTCTACGTTCAAATACAATGGGTGCAAAACAGTTGCACACGCGGAATACTCAGGTTAAACTTGACAAGCCTAGCATATACAGATATGGCGAACACTGGAGACCGAAAGGTCGAGCGTGAATCATATAGTAGATATGATCAACATAGTGATGTTCACCATTGAAAACTACTCCATCTCATGTGATGATCGGACATGGTTTAGTTGATTTGGATCACGTGATCACTTAGATGATTAGAGGGATGACTATCTAAGTGGGAGTTCTTAAGTAATATGATTAATTGAACTTAAATTTATTATGAACTTAGTCCTGGTAGTATTTTGCAAATTATGTTGTAGATCAATAGCTCGCGTTGTTGCTTTCATATGTTTATTTTGATATGTTCATAGAGAAAATTGTGTTGAAAGATATTAGTAGCAATGATGCGGATTGGATCCGTGATCTGAGGTTTATCCTCATTGCTACACAGAAGAATTATGTCCTTGATGCACCACTAGCTGGCAGACCTATTGCAGGAGCAGATGCATACGTTATGAACGTTTGGCTAGCTCAATATGATGACTACTTGATAGTTTAGTGCACCATGCTTAACAACTTAGAATCGGGACTTCAAAGACGTTTTGAACGTCATGGACCATATGAGATGTTCCAGGAGTTGAAGTTAATATTTCAAGAAAATACCCGAGTTGAGAGATATGAAGTCTCCAACAAGTTCTATAGCTAAAAGATGGAGGAGAATCGCTCAACTAGTGAGCATGTGCTCAGATTGTCTGGGTACTATAATCGCTTGAATCAAGTGGGAGTTAATCTTCCAGATAAAATAGTGATTGACAGAATTCTCTAGTCACCATCACCAAGTTAGTAGAACTTCGTGATGAACTATGATATGCAAGGGATAACGGAAACGATTCCCAAGCTCTTCGTAATGCTGAAATTGACGAAGGTAGAAATCGAGAAAAACATCAAGTGTTGATGGTAGACAAGACCACTAGTTTCAAGAAAAGGGAAATGGGAAAAAAGGGGAACTTCAAGAAGAACAGCAAGCAAGTTGCTGCTCAAGTGAAGAAGCCCAAGTCTGGTCCTAAGCCTGAGACTAAGTGCTTCTACTGCAAAGGGACTGGTCACTGGAAGCGGAACTACCCCAAGTGATTGGCGGATAAGAAGGATGTAGCGACCCGACCTGAATGGATCAAGTCTCTGTGCTTAAGTGTCATCCCTGGATCGGTATGCTGACACACACAATACTCTAGGATTTATAACAGAGGTAAGTCACATGTATAAGTAACGTAAATACTATTACCTCAATCCAAAATAGCGGAAATAACAAGGTTGTGGATTCCCATCAACACCAACGGCAAATTTGAGTGTAGAAATCGTAACCCTAACGTATCACTTACTCGTCGTAAGATAATCCTGCAACATGAGACGTTGCAGCCACAAAGGGTCAGTACATTGAATGTACTGGCAAATTCACACCATAGAGAATGATGAAAAATGGCTATCAGTACATGCATATATGGCTGGTGGAAAAGCTCTATGGTTATAATGTTTTTGCGAGAAGCCAATTTTTCCCTACTGCAAAGGAATAAATTTTATTTAACTATCATGGTGGTTGTTGAACATTGAGAATGGTTGACAGCATTCTCAATCCCAATTAAGTAACATCATTAAACCCAACAATATTCATTTAAAGTAACGTGATGAGATCAACAGGATAATCCAAGAACTAGATACTCAAGATGTCCATAACCGGGGACACGGCTAACCATGATTAGTTTATACACTCTGCAGAGGTTTGCGCACTTTTTCCCACAAGACTCGATCTCCTCTGTTGGATTTCTCGCACTACATGGTGTTTGAGAAACGGATGACTGAGACACAGTCTTTCAGAAGCGCTAGCACCTTACGATGGATAGACCGGTACACCTACTTTCCCCTACATCTGCTAGTCTACCCTGTAAGAGTTCGCATGACTTAATCAACTATGCCAGAGACCATAATGGCTTGTGGCTGCACACGGAAGTTTCTAGTTTGAAAAATCTCATGATCCCTTTGAGCCTGGGTGGCGGTCCAAAAGAAAAACAGGCAATCCTGGTCTACCCAGGTGCCTAGACAGGCAATCCTGGAATAACCCGGTGCCTCAATCCACCCAGATGTGTGTTTAAGTTGCCACCTTAGATAAACCATTAATTAACAAACTCACATCTGTCATGGATATCACTCACCCAATCCACGTCTACTAGCATAGCATGGCATAATGGCAAACGTAGAAGTAACTCCCAAAGGTTTGATATTAACCAGGTAATAGGTACTACCTCAACTACTTCCCATCCCACAATTTAATTAGATCCTAGTCATGCAATGTGTGAGGATTGAGCTAATGCAATAAAACTGGGTTGTAGAAAAGGTATGATCAAAGTGTGAACTTGCCTGCAATGTTGATGAAGATGATTCGCACTCAAAACTCTTGATAGCTCTACTCGTCACACTCCGGTCAATCTATCGTAAGCAAGCAATAGTAACCACACATAAGCAATCACTCAAAAGATCAGAAAGAATGAAGAAGACGATTCGGAAAACTTCAAAACCAAGAAAATAACTCTTGCAACATAAAACAATTTCTAACAGTACCAAAATTATGTGAATTTGGCCTTATCAGAAAGTTTAGGTCAAGAGCTTCGATTTGCAAAAGGAATCAACTCAATCGGAGCTACGAAACTCAAGTTATGATCAAACGAAGTTTGAATTCAAATCTGATCTAATTCAAATTTTAAACTTTTCAAAAACATGTTTGAGTTGGATTAATTAATAGAGGGATCATAACGAAGATGTGGGCGTTGGTTTCGTTGAATTTGGACTAACGAGTAATAAGTTGTGATCGTTTGAAGAACAGGGGCCAATCTGTAAATAAAATATTCACAAACAGGTCCCTGTCAGAAAACTAAAATAAAAAGAAAAATACTAAATAGCGGACGTTCGCTACCGAACGCTAACGAACGAAAACCGTTCGCTACAAACCCTAAACTAGCGAGCGCTTTATAACTAAACCTAATAAAAAATAGATCTAGGCTTTCTGAATAAAACCGAAAACGAATAAAAATAAACTGGGGAGGTTCGCGGTTTATATCGGTTGGGTGTTCGTTGAAAACCGGCGAATTTCGGCGGCGGATCGAGTCCGGCGAGTCGGCGCGGCTCCGGCGCGGCGGCGGCAGCGGCGCAGGGCGGCGGAGGCAGCAACTACGCGGGGCGGCGAGGGGCTAGGCGAGGCGCGGCTGCGGCGGAGGGGCGGAGCGCGGCGCGCGGGGTGGAGGCGCGGGTCAGCGGCGGCGGCGGTCACGGCGGATCTTCGCCGGCGGCGGCGATGCGCGGGATGCGAGGCGAGGCGTGGCAAGAGGAGAGACGGGGTGTCTGGGCGGCGGCCTTATAGGAGGAGGGGAGAGGCGAGACGTGGGGAAGGAGCAAGGGCGGCGCGGAGTCCGGCCATGGGACGGCGGCGGCGCGTGCCCGAGCGGGTCTCCCGCTCAGGAGGAGGGAGGCGGTGCGGCTAGGCTGGGCCGTGGCCTGGCTTGGGAGCTGGGCCGGCCCAGTCGGCGAGGAGGGGTTTTTTTTAATAAACATTTTTTTTCAGAGAACAAAAATAATAAAAACAAAAATAACTAAAATATTATATAGGCATATAATATATCAAAATTTTCACAAAAAGATTTTCTACACGGTGAACATTTTCCTATTATTAAATAAAATACACACAAATTCTAATAATTCAAAGAGTGCTACTGGTCTATTAAAATCCAACAAAAATCATTTTTTAAATACCAAAATGATTTCAAATTAATTTTTCTCCAATTTTCTAATGTAGGGAATCATGTTACCCTAATTTCCATATAGTTTATTTATGGAGAAAAATAATTTGAGTAAAACTCAAATAACTCCAAATTGAAAATAAATTCAAAAGAACTTTGAATTTAATTCTTTGAAACTCCCAACTCATATTTCATATAATTTGAAGAAGTAATTTTATCTTCTCTCATGAAAATCATTGAGTTTCATAAAGTTTCAGAATTGGAAATATTTTCCAAATGAAATTCAAATATTTTCAACACCCCTTGTCATTTAAATAAATGGAAGAAGTCATGTCATCTTCTCTCCTGGGTTTTGTGGTGAAAAGAATTTGAATTCATGGATATCATAAAATGCAAAAATGAAATTTTGGGAAAGTCCTTTTATTCCCTCTCATTTAACTTTCAAAAGTTTCAAATTCACTCACTTTCAGTCAATCAATCAAACAATCCATCCAATCTATCTATTTATTATAACATTCCAAAATTTAGAATTTTGGGATGTTACAAACCTACCACCCTTAAAATGAATCTCGTCCTCGAGATTCGGAGAGGCTAGAAAGAAATAGGTTAGGTTCGGGGTCTCTTAAAAATTTCATCAATCGTCTCCGGGGTCTGGGGTGCTACCACCCTTAGAAGCATGGTTACGGTTCCATCAAACTCATATACTCCATCCTTATTCTTGACAGTGTCGGTCTTCTCAGATCATAAGGATAATTCCTTCTCTGGGCGCTTCTGGTAATCACATAACCTTTTCCTCAATTCTTCTATACTTTCATCCTGGTAAGGTTATTCCGAGATTGGGTCTTCAAACTAAACAACTATCGATATCTCATGGTGGTCAACAATTTATGGTTTCTCCTGCAGGAAATGGGTCTGGTTGATCCTCACCGTATAACATATGGTTGGCAACAACTGCCGTGTACAAGGGAAAAATTTCTTATACCATTCTAAGGTTTAAACAGGGTTTTGATCGTCGTCTCTCTACTATAGGCAAGTCACTCAGATTTACCATCCCATATAGCAAGGCGAATAATAAGAGTAAGTCGGTATGGTGATCAGTCCATCCCGCACCCAAATCATTACCTTGTATATAGTTTAGCGAATCTCGCATTCTAACACTCGGTCATCCTCACAAGCATTGCAGAATTTCTCTTGTTGACGAACCAAGTTCGGATAAATCCATAGATTCTGTAAGCCAAAAAACCATCTATCGTTCCTTCACAACTCTCAGGTTTTGCGTAACTCCTATAAGATCGTCTGTCGATAAAATCGTAACTTCTTTCAGGGTTTTTCCTTCAGCAAGAATGTGCTTGCTTCTTGGCAGGTCCTGGGCCTGTGGGTTATGGCCCATCTCTTCACTTGTAGTCCTTGAACTTATCATCGGGCAACTGATCATTGTTCCAACTTCCTAGTATTCTTAAATCCATCCAATTGTACTGTCTTCCTTCCTTCTATTGGCACCCAACCAAGACGTGAGTACTAAGACTTGTCATGGGGTTGCCATTGCTCCATATTACCAACATCATACCTCCTTTATATCCAATAGTACTTCATCTCTTCATCCTCGTGGGATATCCCACATACCGAGGTAAAAACTTATACTTATGAAGTCCATACTCTACTTCGTGGAACATCATTATCCTTTTCAGGGTCAAGCGTCCTTACAGGGGAATATTGGCCATCTCTGCATGGCACTTCTTCAAGTGGGAAATGTGAAACACATCATGAACTCCTGGCAGTCCTTCGGGTGACTCCAACTTGTTGGCCACTTCTCCCATACGCTCCAAAACTCGGTATGGTCCTACAAATCTCGGGGCTAACTTTCCCTTAACTCCAATTCGTTTAACTCGCAGAGGGAACACATGAAGACATGCTCTGTCTCCAATTTCATAGACTACCTCCTTGCATTTTTAAGTCTGCATAACTCTTCTGTCTGGACTGAGCTACCTTCAGTCTATCTCGAATCAACTTAACATTCTCTTCTGACTCCTTGATCACATTTGGTCCAAACAATTGACGGTCTCCAACTTCATCCCACACACTCTTGGGGTATCACACATATTGAGACAAAACTCGTATTCATTTTGTCCGAAATCCACTCAGTGGAGTATCCTTATCTTTTCCAGGGGTCAACGGTTCTTATAGGGTACTACCACCCTTAAAATGCACAAATCTTCCCTAGACCATATTTCTCATATCCTCAGAAATGATCAAAATCTTTCTTCATAGAGTAACAACTCATAAAATCCATATCAGTACCAACGATGTTAACTTTATTCACTCGCAATTGATTACAATCTCTCGCTTTTCCATTACATGTCTCAACTCAACACCTCGATATAAAAGAAAATGTTCTCACTTCTACTACTCCATTTCTTTTGTTGCAAACTCAACTATCTAGCACAAGTTTCCTTCTCTTTGGGACAATCTCTGGCAAAGTGCCCTGCTCCATTACAACTAAAACATATTACTTCTGATAAGTATCGAGGTTTCCTTTTTTTGGGCAATTGTTGAGGTAGTGCCCTGACTCCTTGCACCTACAATAGGTGATATGACTCAGGTCCCTCCTGAGCTCCAATCAGTTTCTCTTCCTGGACTTTTCCATTCCAATTAGGGCTTCTATTTCCTGTGGGTCATATTCTACTTCCTCTGTCGGGAATTCTACTAGATCCCCATTCAAACAATTTTGGGAGATGTGTCCTTCTTCTCCACATGAATAGCAAGACTTAGTGCAGGGTTTACTCGAGTCCTCTTTAGGTGTGTCCTCCACCTCTTCCTTCATCACAGTTTCTTCTAAAATTTCCATGAGGGCTCCTTTCATTACTTCTTTCTTCTGCTGGATGGTTCGTTGTACCATGGGGTAAATGTGACACTGAGCAAGATAGTGGATAGTCCCTTCACACAAGAAACAAGTAATCTGCCTAGTTGGGCATTCTTCAACTGGGTGACTTCCTCCACAATTAGGGCATTCATCCTT